>NC_043705.1:3123983-3134124 GCF_006229205.1 Suricata suricatta
CTTGAGAAATAATTGCAGAACAAATAATAAACTAGCAATAAATTCATACTTATTAATAATTATTTTAAATGTAAATGAGCTAAATGCTTTAATCAATCAAAAGGCATAGGGTTAAAGAATGAATTATCATAAAAAAGACCCATCTATACTGTGCCTACCAAAGACTCATTTTAGACCTAAAGATACCTGCAGATTGAAAGTGAGAGGATGGAGAAACATTTACCATCCAAATGGAAACCAAAAGGAAGCTGGACTTATTGGGGCACCTAGGTAGCTCAGTTGGTTAAGCATCCAACATCAGCTCAGATCATGACTCACAGTTTGTGAGTTCGAGACTCACATCAGGCTCTGTGCTGACAATGCAGAACTTATTTCACATCCTCTGCCTCCCCCTGTCTCTGCCCTTCCCCCTTCTCTGTCAAAAATAAATAAGCATCATTTTTTAAAAAAGCTGGAGTGGCAATACTTATATTAGAAAAATACCCTAGATTTTAAAACAAAAACAGTAACAAAAAATGAAGAAGGGACTATAAAATTGTAAAAAGGACAATCTATCAAGAAGATCTAATCATTGTAAATATTTGTGCCTCCAACACTTCTAGAAGCACCCAAATACATAAAACAGTTCATGACAAACATAAAGAAACTAAGAAGTATTAATAGAATAATAGAAGGGAACTTTCACACCCCACTTATATCTTGTACAGATTTCTAAACAGAACCAGGAAACAATTTTTTCAAATGATACACTCAAACAAGTGGATTTAACAAATATATTCAGAGCATTCCATCCTAAAACAGCATAATACACAGTGCACATGGGACATACTCCAGAATAGAGTCCATATTAGGACACAAAACAAGTTTTAACAAATTCAGAAAGATCAAAGTCATACCATGTATCTTATCCGACCACAGTGATATGAAACTGGAAGTGTACCACAAGCAAAATTCTGGAAATACCACAAAAACATGGTGATTAAATAATATGCTACTAAACAATGAATGGGCTAACAGGTAATCAAATAAGAATTTTTTTTAAGTACATGGAAAAAATTATGAATACATAGCAGTCCAAAACATTTGGGGTGAAGCAAAAGTGGTGTTAGGTGGAAAGTGTACAGCACAGGCCTGCCCCAACAAGCAAGAAAAATCTCAGATAAACAACCAAACCTTATATGAGAACTAGAAAAAAAAAAACTAACAAGATCTAAAATCAGCAGAGGGAAAGAAATAATGACGATTTAATCAGAAATAAATGATATAGGTGGGCATCTGGGTGGCTCAGTCAGTTAACTGTCTGACCTTGGCTTGTGGTTCATGAGTTCAAGCCTTGCACTGGGCTCTCTGTTGAGAGTTCAGATCCTGGAGCCCGCTTCAGATTCTTTGTCTTTTTCTTTCTCTCTATCCCTATCACACTTGTTCTCTGTCTCTGTCTCTCAAAAATAAACAAACATTAAAATTGTTTTAAAAATGAAATAAATGATATGGAAACTTAAAAAAACAGTTCATACACATCAAAGAAACAAGGAGAGGCTTCTTTGAAATAAGATCAATAAAATTGCTAAATCTCTAGTCAGACTTATCAAGAAAAAAATGAAAAAATGTTCAAATAAATAATCACAAATGAGAGGGAAAATAACAAACAACACCACAGAAATACAAACAATTATAAGTGAATATTATGGAAAATTATATACCAACCAACTAGACAACCTGGAGGAAATATATAATTTCCTAAACTACCCAAACTGAAACATTCATAAATAGAAAATTAGAACAGACCAATAACCAGTAAATAAATTGAGTCAGTAATCAAAAAAACTAAACAATCAAAATTCCAGGGACAAATGGCTTCACAGGTGAATTTTAGCAAACATTTAAAGAAGGACTAATACCAATTATTCTCAAAATATTCCAAAAATTAGAATAAATAGGAAAACTTTCAAATTTGTTCCATGAGCCAGCCTTACTATAATATCAAAACCAGGTAAAGACACACTATAAATAGAGAACTGCCGGCCAATATCCCTGATGAGCATAGATGCAAAAATTCTAAGCAAAATACTAACAAACTGAATTCTATAGTACATTTAAAAAATTCACCATCAAGTGAAATTTATTCCTGGTTGCAATATTTGCAAATCAATCAACAAGATATAGCACCTCAATAACAGAAAGGATAAGATCCATATGATCATTTCAATAGATGTCAAAAACAAAACAAAATAAAACAAACAACAAATGAAAACTCCTCCAGACTTTCAGTTTATGTGGTTTAACATTTTCTATGTTTATGATATTAAAGTTAAAACTGATATTTTAAAAAATAAGGGAGAAACCAACACACACACACACACACACACACACACACACACACACACACACACACAAGATGGGATTTATTAAAAGATGAATTGGGGGCACCTGGGAGGCTTAGTCAGTTGAGCTTCCAACTTCAGTTCGGTTCATTTTCTCAGGGCTGGTGAGTTTGAGCCCTCCATCAGGCTCTGTGCTGACAGGTTGGAGCCTGGAGCCTGATTCAGATTCTCTCCCTCTCTCTCTCTCTCTCTCTCTCTCTCTCTCTCTCTCTCTCTCTCTCTCTCTCTCTCTTTCTCTCTCGATGTTTATTTTTTTTTGAGAGAGAGAGAGAGAGAGAGAGAGAGAGAGATGAATTTCGAATGTTGTATAGTCTCCAGTGTGACGACCTCAAGGGAGAAAGTGAGTCCTGCTTCAAGGTCTTTCTCCTTGATTTATATAAATAAATACATGTTAACAAGAAAATACTCCCACTGTGATACGCTATAATTCTCTATAGAGAGAAACATGTTTATCTGTATCCCATTATTGTCCTTTTTCACCCTTGACTAGGAATCTAAATGAATCCTCAAGACCTATGAATATACAGTGGGGAGGAAAATTGTTGACCACAAAGGTCTCAAGGAAGAAGGTATGTACTGATAGTTTTTAAAGATTTTTACAGGGGTGCCTGAGTGGTTGGGTCGGTTTAAACTTCCAACTCTTGATTTTGGCTCAGGTCAAAATCAAGTCCTGCTTTGAGTTTTGCGTTGACAGCTTGGAGCCTGCTTGGGATCCTCTATCTCCCTCTCTCCCTTTCCTGCTTGCATACTCTGTCTTTCAAGATAAATAAATAAACAAACGTCAAAAAGAAGTTATTATTCAGAAATTTTTCATTTTGGGGGGAGGAAGAAACTATTCTTTCCTGAGAAAAGTTTAGATTGTTATGCCCAATGTGCCAATGTGAATATATAGACAAAATCATAAACACAAGATATAATTGGCAAGGAAAAGGAATTTGAATGGTACTTTACTACACACGCACACACACAGACACACACACACACACACACACACACTCATGTTTGAGATAGTTAATATTTCTGGTCTCTACAATTTAACATTTTTCTCTGCCCAGATTTGTTGGGAAGATGGAAACAGGAAATCGAACAGTTATCAAGGAGTTTGTCCTTCTGGGACTTTCGGGATCAGCAGAGCAGCAACATTTCCTATCTGTGCTCTTCCTCTGCATGTACGTAATCACTCTGTCAGGCAACATGCTCATCATCTTGGTTGTTGGCTTTGACTCTCACCTTCATTTACCCATGTATTTCTTCCTTAGTAACTTGGCCTTTGTTGACATCTGTTTTACCTCCACTACTACCCCCCAAATGATAGTGAACATCTTGACTGATACACAAACAATCTCTTTTGTGGGATGCCTCAGCCAGCTTTTCTTCTTCATTTCTTTTGTGAATATGGACAGCCTTCTTCTGTGTGTGATGGCATATGATAGGTGTGTGGCGGTTTGCCACCCTTTACATTATACTGCCATTATGAATCTTCACTTTTGTGTGCAACTAGTGGTTGGCCTCTGGATTGTGACTTATCTCCATGCCCTCTTACACACTCTTTTAATGGCACGTCTGCACTTCTGTGCTTCCAATATCATCCACCATTTCTTCTGTGATCTCAACCCTCTCCTGGAGCTCTCTTGCTCTGATATATCCCTCAATATGGTGGTTATTTTTACAGTAGGAGGTCTACTTGCTCTCACTCCCCTCATCTGCATCCTTGTTTCTTATGTACTGATCTTCTCCACGATCCTGAAGATCACGTCTACTCAGGGGAAACAGAGAGCTTTCTCCACCTGTGGCTGCCACCTGTCAGTGGTGGTGTTGTTCTACGGCACAGCCAGTGCTGTCTATTTCAACCCCTCCTCCTCTTTTATCCCTGAGAGTGACACCCTATTAGCCATCATGTACACAGTGGTGACTCCAATGCTAAATCCTTTCATCTACAGTCTAAGGAATAGCGATATGAAGAGAGCCCTTCGGAAAATGCTTTGTAAGGTTGTACACTTTCAGCAGTAATCATGACTACCCAATGGTTCAATTGAACATTATGAATATGGTAATAAAACTGCATTCATGGGTGGTCATAGTAACAGCAATAAAAGCAATTAACAGCTAATAAATGTCTCTGTTCTATTGGAAATGATGATAAGTGCTTTCTATATATTTAATTCTCAGAGTCAATAAATTAGATAAAATTATAAATAAATCTTTCAGATAGGGAAAGTGAATTTTAGGGAAGCTACATAATGTGTGTATTGCCACAATCTTTGACTCCTGTACAAATATATTATTGTGAAAATTGTCAGCCTCTGTCATAGATTTCCCAAATATTACAGATTAAGATAAATAGTTCTGAACTTGAAAGATTTTTGAGTCTAAATTTAAATTAAGTAAACATGGACACAAATACTAGCTTCACAGTAAAGTGGAATGTTAGGGCCTGAATTATAATACAAACTAAAGAATTCACATTTACATTAGTATTAAATAGATAGAGAAATAAATAAATAAATAAATAAATAAATAAATAAATAAATAAGTTGGAGACATGATTTGTAACCTTCAGTTTTACCTAACAATATGGATATTTGTTTCATATTTATGTAGTAAAATATTATTTCAACCCTTTACTACTGTTTTATGTGTAGAAAATTGTTTAGGGTTATAGTTTTAAGTATAGAATACTATTAGGATTTGGTGACGTATGCATTAGGCTTTCAAACCTCATACAGATAAATTCTGGACTGATTAGCTTATCACATTGAGCCATCAGATATTGCATTACCAATAGATAGTTTTTCAAGGAATAAATAATATTATACTCTTAATTCTATATTTAATTCTTAGTTGTTAGTTTATTTACTTCTCCTTATTAATTTGTGTTTCCTTTGATCAGTGTTAAATCATAAAATAAATTGTTACAGACTCAGAGTAAGGCTCTAAACATTTTGCTAAATATTCCCACAACCAAAATACTGACGTAATCTAAGTTCACTTGAATTCTTTCTTTTGCAAATGTCTAAATAGCCAGCTGAGATGGCACAGCTCTCTAATGGGAAATTCTGTATACTTTTATCATAAATACTTTGCAAGATTTCAGCTATCTGATGATGAGCTTCAAGAAAATTATGAAACAAATGGCAGCACATATGAGCTATCAGTAAGGAAGGTGGAAATGATAGTGATGGGGGTGTTGGGACTGGAAGTAGATATTCAGCAGGCTACAACATATATCATTGAATCTTTCTTAGACTAGACCAGAAATTAAAAAGGTAGGGGCCCCTCGGTGGCTCAGTCAATTGAGCATCTGACTAGATTTTGGCTCAGGTCATGATATTACAGTTTGTGAGTTCGAGCCCCACGTTGGGGTCTGTGCTGACAGCTCAAAGCCTGCATGGGATCTGTTCTCTCTCCTTCTCTCTCTGCCCCTCTTTTGCTCATTCATGCCCTCTATCTCTCTCAAAGTAAAGAAATGAGGATAAAAAAAATAAAAGGTAAATTTGCACAAGAATGTAACTTGGTAGCATGAACCTGCTGTTTTATAGTGCATTTGGTATCCTTCAAACTTGCCATAGAAAGCTTAATTCCACTTAGACACTGGGATAAATAAAGTGGACTCATAAAAGTTAAGATTTTAAGTAGTATCATATTTCACTAGTTTAAAAGATATAAGTGATTGAGAGACACAAGGAAAGCATAAAGTCTGATAAAATGGGTGTAGCTCAACAGCCCTTCCTATCTTAATAGGATAACTATTAAGACGGATCATGAACATGTCATATCTTTCCATTTATTTGTGTCATCTTCCATTTTCTTCATCAGTCTTATATCCTCAGAGTACAGGTGTTTCATAGCCTTGATTAAATTTAGTCCTAGGCATCTCAGAGCCTGGAGCCTGCTTCTAATTCTATGTCTCCCTCTCTTTCTGCTCCTCCTCCTCTCATGCTCTGTCTCTGTCTCACAAAAATGAATAAACATTTAAAAACATAAAGAAGTAAATTAAGTCCTGGGCATTTTATTCTTATTGATGCCAATAGGATAGCTTTTCTAACTTCTCTTCAGGCTCATTTTTATTTACATATACAAAATAGTAGGTTTATATATATTAATTTTTGTAGCCTGCAACTTTACTGAATTCATTTACTCATTGTATAGTGTTTGGGGGATTCTTTAGGGCTCTTTATTTACTACCATGCCATCTGTAAATAGGTAGGTTTTACTTTTTTTTTTTTTCAAAATTTGTTGTAATCCTTCCTTCCTTCCTTCCTTCCTTCCTTCCTTCCTTCCTTCCTTCCTTCCTTCCTTCCTTCCTTTCTCTCTTCCTTCCTTCCTTTCTCTCTTCTTTCTTTCTTTCTTTCTTTCTTTCTTTCTTTCTTTCTTTCTTTCTTTCTTTCTTTCTTTCTTTCTTTCTTTTTTCTTTCTTCTGATTGCTGCAGCCAGGACTTCCAGTGCTTCCAGTGCTATGTTGATCAGAAGTGGTGAGAATAACAACCTTGTGTTTCTGATCTTAGAGGAAGGCTCCCCATTGAGTATGATGTTAGCTTTTGGAGAGGATGTGAGGAAAAGGGAATACTTATGTACTGTTGGTAAAAATGTAAATTGATGCAGCCACTATGGAACACACTATGGAAGTTCCTCCAAATATTAGAAAAAAATATAATCCAGTAATTTCACTGCTGAGTATTCACTAAAAAAAGAAAAACACTAATTCAAAAAGATATATGCATGTCTATGTTTATTGCAACATTGTTTTTATTATGCTTAGTATGGACAAGATAGGGAAATAACCTAAATGTCCATCAATATGTGAACAGACAGAGAAAATATAGTATACACAGTAGCATATTACTCATTGATAAAACAGCATAAAATCTTGCCATTCACAACATGGATTGCCAGAATCACACTCCAGCAGGTCCAGGAGTCCCTCAACGATGGACGGTGTCAGGGAGAGAGGGATGAGAGAGCCATGAAATTCTTTCTGATCACCAGGAAAGCATCCCTTCACTGACTGAGACTCAGCTTTATTTATGGTTAAGTGTATGGTGAACAGCACAGAAGTGACATTTGCTTTAGACAATGATTTTTGATGATAAATTTCTTTGATATGTAAAAATTTCCCAGAACATAGATTTGTAGAAGACTTATGCATAACCTTTATCAATAGTGATTGATGTAGGTGATTTAGATGCTCATCATATGGGGAAGTAAGGAATCTTTAGCATTCAAATACAAGACAATGTTTTTAGCATGGCAAGGTCAAAAGTTAATTCTTTGTGAGCAGAGTTCAATAGCCTGTTTGCTTAAGGGGAAGTACAAGAAAAACAAGATTCTCAGGAAATGCAATATTTTCTTCCACAATCACAAAAGAAGAAGTTCCTATAGTAAGTTCTTTCACAATGTGCAATCAGCATTTCAGGGTCAGAATAAGGGGACAAGTCACTCCCAATACCAATCAACAAGGTGCCTTGGGGGGATGGGTGCTCAAGCAAAAACAGTTGAGTGGGGGTAGATATCAGTTATCATCTGACAACAGGAGGTCTTGCAAAACTGCCTTAACCTCACAAGGAGTATTCTTAACTAGTGACCTCAGAATGGTTCCCAACAATGGATGGACATAGAGCTTATCGTGCTAAATGAAATAAGTTAGACACAAAGACAATCACCATATGATTTTACTCAAGTATGGTTTATAAAAACAAAACAATCAGCAAACAAAAAATAGAAACAGATATGTAAATACAGAGTACAAACTGATGGTTGCCATGGGGTAGGGATGGTGGATGAGCAATCTATGTGAAGGGGACTAAGAAGTACAATCTCTATTTATAAGATATACAAGTCACGGGAATGAAAGTTATAGCATAGGGGATATAGCCAATAATGCTGTAATAATTTTCTATGGTGACAAATGGAAACTACAATTACCATGGTGAGCATTGTATAATGTATAGTGTTGTTCACAGTTGTATCCCTGAAACTCATGTGTATTAACTCTACTTCAAATTAAACAAATTAAAAAAAACCCCAAAATTTGGCTGTGATCTAGATTTCCTATGATGTCTCCAAATCATACTTGAGGGATATTACCTTGCACAAAAGGAGTTAATTAGATCAAGAAGCTGTTCCACTCACTATATAATGACTATATAGTTGGCACTTATGTATCAGCAGCCTTGCCTATATATCCATTAATTCTAAATTTATATACCATAAGCGATCTAGAGAACTTAGCTATATCCTCCTAAATACATTCCATAAGTAACAACTTCCAGTTAACTTTCTGCTAGAAATTACCATCAGAAGATCTCATTAGATTAATTACAAAAAAGAAAGATTTGAACTGGTTAATTCTTTTTACATGTGTCAGGAAAAGAGGAACGATTAGGTACAGACTTAGCTGCTAGCATTTCTTTTCCACCCTCAAATAAGACTGGGCAGGTGAGGAACTGTAGCAATCACAGACAATTGCTTGAGTGACTGGTACAATAGGATGTGGGGATAGATACTCCAGAACATTTAAGATTATCAGGCAGTTTTGATTTAAAAATTGTTCCTTTTTTCCCTAATCTCTTTTTTTATACTGAGGTTTCTTTTATTTTTTTAATAATAGTATATTGTCAAATTGGTTTCCATATAACACCCAGTGCTTCTCCCCACAAGTGCCCTCCTCCATGACTATCAGCCCCTTCCCCCCTCCCTCCCACTTCAGCACTCGGTTCATTCTCAGTATTCAATAGTCTCTCATGATTTGTGTCCCTCTCTCTCCCCAACTCTCTTTCCCCTTTCCTGTCCCTACGGTCCTGTGTTAGGTTTCTCCTGTTAGACCTATGAGTGCAAACATATGGTATCTGTCCTTCTCTGCCTGACTTATTTCACTCAGCATAACACCCTCGAGGTCCATCCACTTTGCTACAAATGGCCGTATTTCATTCTTTCTCATTGCATATAGTACTCCATTATATAAGTATACAACATCTTCTTGATCCATTAATCAGGTGATGGACATTTAGGCTCTTTCCATGATTTGGCTATTGTTGAAAGTGCTGCTATGAACATTGGGGTACATGTGCCCCTATGCATCAGCACTTCATATCCCTTGGGTAAATCCCTAGCAGTGCTATTGCTGGGTCATTGGGAAGTTCTATCAATAGTTTTTTGAGGAGCCTCCATACTGTTTCCCAGAGTGGCTGCACCAGCTTACATTCCCACCAACAGTGTAGGAGGGTGCCCATTTCTCCACATCCTTGCCAGCATCTATAGTCTCTTGATTTGTTCATTTTAGCTACTCTGACTGACGTGAGGTGGTATCTTAGTGTGGTTTTGATTTGTGTTTCCCTGATAATGAGTGATGCTGAGCATCGTTTCATGTGCCTGTAGGCCTTCTGGAGGTCCTCTTTGGAGAAGTGTCTGTTCAGATTTTCTTCCCATTTCTTCCTGGATTATTTGTTTTTCAGGTATGTAGTTTAGCGAGTTCCTTGTAGATTTTGGATACTAGCCCTTTATCTGATATGTCATTTGCAACTATCTTTTCCCATTCTGTCGGTTGCCTATTAGTTCTTTGGATTGTTTCCTTTGCAGTGCAGAAGTTCTTTATCTTGATGAGGTCCCAGTAGTTTATTTTTGTTCTTGATTCCCTTGCCTTTGGGGATGTGTTGAGGAGGAAATTGCTGCAACTGAGATCAACGAGGCTGCTTTCTGCTTTCTCTTCTAGGGTTTTTATGGTTTCCTGTCTCACATTCAGGTCCTTTATCAATTTTGAGTTT
>NC_043705.1:3134224-3179720 GCF_006229205.1 Suricata suricatta
GAAACATGAGCATGGAATGTTTTTCCATTTCTTTGTGTCTTCTTCAGTTTCCTTCATAAGTCTCCTATCGTTTTCAGCATACAGGTCTTTTACATCTTTGGTTAGATTTATTCCTAGATATTTTATATTTTTTCATGCAATTGTGAATGGGATGAGTCTTTTGATTACTTTCTGTTGCTTCATTTTTGGTGTATAAGAATGCAACCAATTTCTGTACATTGATTTTGTAGCCTGTGACTTTATGAATTTATGGATCAGTTCTAGAAGGCTTCTGGTGGATGCGATTGGGTTTTCCATGTAGGGTATCATGTCATCTGCGAAAAGTGAAAGTTTGACTTCTTTGCTGATTCTGATGCCTTTTATTTCCTTTTGTTGTCTGATTGCTGATGCTAGGACCTCCAACACTATGTTAAACAGCAGTGGTGAGAGTGAACATCCCTGTCATGTCCCTGATTTCAGGGGCAAAGCTCTCAGTTTTCCCCCATTGAGGATAACATTAGCTGTGAACAATACATAAATGACTTTTATGATGTTTAAGTAAGTTCCTTCTATCCCAACTTTCTCAAGGGTTTTTATTAAGAAAAGATGTTAAATTTTGTCAAATGCTCTTTCTGCATCTATTGACAGAATCATATGGTTTTTTTTGTCTTTTGTTAATGTGGTGTATCACATTGATGGATTTGCAAATATTTACCCGGACTTGTAACCCAGGAATGAATCCCACTTGATCATAATGGATAATTCTTTTGATATGCTGTTGAATTCGATTTGTTAGTCTCCTGTTGAGTATCTTTGCATCTATATTCATTAAGGATATTGGCCTGTAGTTCTCTTTTTTTGTTGGGGTCTCTTTATGACTTAGGAATCAAAGTGATATTGCTTCATAGAATGAGTCCGGAAGTCTTCCTTCCATTCAATCATTTGGAATAACTTGAGAAGGATCAGTGTTAACTCTGCTTTAAATGTCTAGTAGAATTCCCCTGGGAATCCATCTGGTCCTGGGCTTTTATTTGTTGGGAGATTTTTTTGATTACTGATTCAATTTCTTCACTGGTTATGGGTCTGTTCAGATTTTCATTCTCTTCCCCTTTGAATTTTGGTAGTGCATGTCCTTTCGGAATTTGTTCATTTCTTCTGGATTGTCCAGTTTGTTGGCATATCATTTTTTGTAGTAATCTCTGATGGTTGTTTGTATTTCTGAGGGATCTGTTGTAATAGATCCATTTTCATTCATGATTTTGTCTATTTTGGTGTTCTCTCTTTTCTTTCTAAGGAATCTGACTAGAGGTTTATCAATTGTGTTTATTTTTTCTAAAAACCAACTCTTGGATTTATTGATCTGTTTATTATTTTTTGTGGTATCTATCTTGTTTAATTCTGCCCTGATCTTTATTATTTCTTTTCTTTTGCTTGGTTTGGGGTGCTCTTGCTGCTCCCTTTCTAATTTCATTAGGTGCTCTGTTAGGTTTTGAGTTTGAGCTTTTTCTAGATAGTTGAAATAGGACTGGATTGCAATGAACTTTCATCTTAGGACTGCTTTTGCTGCGTCCTAGAGAGTTTGGATTGTTGTATTTTCATTTTCATTTGTTTCCATATATTTTTTAAATTTTCTCCCTAATAACCTGGTTTGCCAAGTCATTCTTTAGTAGGGTAGTTTTTAACCTCCACACTTTTGGAGGTTTTCCAGACTTCTTCCTGTGGTTGATTTCACGTTTCATAGCATTGTGATCTGAAAGCGTTCATGGTACAATCTCAATTTGTTTGTATTTATGGAGGGCTGTTTTATGAACCATTATGTGATCAATCTTGGAGTATGTGCCATGTGCACTTGAGAAGAAAGTGATTTCCCTAGCTTCAGGATGCAGAGTTCTAAATATATCTATCAATTCCATCTGTTCCAGTGTGCCATTCAGCTCCATTGTTTCTTTAGTGATTTTTTGTCTGGTTGACCTATCAATTGTTGTAAGTGGGGCATTAATGTCCCCTGCAATTAGCACATTCTTATCAATAAGATTGCTTCTGTTTGTGATTAGTTGTTTTATGTATTTGGGAGATCCCGAATTTGGCACATAGATGTTTATAATTATTAGCTCTTCCTGATGTAGATACCCTGTAATTATTAAATAATGTCCTTCTTCATCTTTTTTTTTTACCTTTACTTTAAAGTCCAGTTTGTCTGATATAAGTATGGCTACTCCGGCTTTCTTTGGCATCCAGTCGCATGGTAGATATTTCTCCATCCCCTTACTTTCAATATGAAGATGTCTTCAGGTCTAAGGTGAGTTTCTTATAGACAGCAAGTAGATGGATTTGGGGTTTTGACCCATTCTGCTACTCTGTGTCATTTGACTGGGGCATTCAGTCCATTTACAGTCATCGATATTATTGAAAAATGTGGGTTTAGATTCATTGTGTTCTCTATAGGGTGCATGTTTGTAGTGATGTCTCTGGTACCTTATATTCTTTGTTACATTTCTCTCATAAAGTCCCTCTTAGGATTTCTTGTAGCACTGCTTTGGTGTTGATGAATTCTCCCAACTTTTGTTTATTTGGAAACAGCTTTATCTCTCCTATTTTGAATGAAAGACTCGCTGGATAAATAATTCTTGGCTGAATATTTTTCCTGTTAATCACATTGAAGATTTCCTGCCATTCCTTTCTGGCTTGCCAAGTTTCAGTTGATAGGTCTGTAACCACTGTGATAGGTTTCCCTTTGTTGGTTAAGGCCCTTTATCCCTAGCTGCTTTTATAAGTTTCTCTTTATCTTTATATCTTGCCAGTTTCACTATGATATATCATGATGCAGGTTGAATTATGTTATGTCTTAGGGGAGTTTGGTATGTCTCTTGAATTTCAATGTCCCCTAGAATGGGGAAATTTTTGTGTGTAATTTGGTCCCATACCCCTTCAGGACCTTTTCCTCTTTCTTCCTCTTCAGAAACTTCTATCATATGGCTATTGTTCCTGAGAATCTCAGGTCTCAGATTCTCCTTTTGTGCTTCTGTATCAATTTCTCTCTCTTCTTCTTCTAGGCTTCTTCCTTTGCTATAACTGTGTCTTCTAATTCACTTATTCTCTCTGCTTCTTCAATCCATGCATTGGCAGCCTCCATCTTATTATTCATCTCATTTATAGCCTTTTCTAAGTTGTCACAGCTATTTTGAAGGTTCCTAGTCTTTGTATGAATATCTTCTCTGACAGCTTCTATGCTTTTTTCAAGCCCACTGATTAATTTTTTTTATAATCATTCTAAATTCTTGTTCACTAACATTGCTTGTGTTGCTTTGAGCAGTTCTGTCATTTCTTCCTGGAATTTCTTTAGGGGAGAGTTCTTTTATTTCATCATTTTGGCTAGCTTTCTGTCTCTTATCAGTTTTAAAAGCTCTTTCTGCACTGTGCACTTGTTAATATGGCTGTATTAAAGGAAGCTCTTTGACTCTCCAGGGTATGTCATTTCAGATGTTCTTTTAATGTTGTCTCTCAGTTTCTCTTATTGTGCTTATAATTAATATATTTCCTTATTCAGTGATATTTGAGACTTTCCACTATGTGTGTTAGGCCTGTTTTTTGAGGTAGCCAGTCATCCGTGGGGCTGATATCAATAAGGGTTCAGTGTGCACACCGCTACTCCTGGAGATTAGGAAGTTGTGGCTTTTAAATCATTTTAGTTTGATGTTTGCAGGCGTCCGGAGGTATTAGTGTTCCCTACTTCTCTGCCATCTTGCCGCAGCCCTTCCTTTTTTCCCTAATCTCTTAATGTTTATTATCTATACTGCTATCACTGTACTCTTATAATTTCTATAAAAAAGAGAAGACTTTGCATATAAAGTACACAAGCCATATACAACTTAAAAGTGAGTTATTAAGATTTTTATACCTTGAATTTTTATCTCATATTGTAACAATTAAAGAAAAGATGCCTAAAAATATATAAATATGAAAAATTAAATTTTCGGAGGTATAGCTATAGAAACTCTGAAGAACTTAGGTGTAAAAACTAATTAATTAAAAGCATAAATATAAATACCCTCTAATAACAATTTTAGACTATAGATGTTTTCAGTGTTCAGTGCCTTTATTAACTTATGTTTCATAAAGAAGAAAAAGCCAATTATATCATAAATTTTTTAGAATAATAAATGTTATATATTATATTGATAAATTACTAATACTATTTGTAACATATATATAATACATCTAAAGAGGAACCAAGGAACTACAACTCATTGCAGAGCATCTCTTTGTGGGATCTAGCACAATTTATCTGATCATAAAAATTTGGTCTTCTAACAAGGTCAGGCTTCTAAGAATTTTTTGAGAAAATTTCACTTCGAAGAAATATATAAATCTCTCTCTTATCTTCCTTTCAATATATAATCCAATAATGTTCATATAACTTCTTTTTATAATAAACAAAATTAAAGAATGTTACAAGTGTTCTAACGTCTTTCAAAAGGGGCAAGAGGCTTTATATTCCAAAAATATTAACATAATTGATATAAAAATCATACTGCAAAAACTGTATGTGGATTTGAAAAACACCTATGACATACTGTTTTGTGAAAGAAAAAGTGCCCTAAAGAGCATGTAGGGATTCGTATCATCTTTGTAAAATATGTCAGTGCTCACAAATTTTATCTTAGAAAACTATAATATATGTAATTGAAAAGATAACAAAGTAATCAACTATGGTTATTGGAATCAACAGTTTTTACAATTTTCTCCTTTTGTTTTAGACTACAGAATAAATTGCTAAAAATTTTGTCTTTATATACCATAAAATTATCTCTTTTCTAATGTTACTTTCCATCCATCTGCTTCATTCTCATGGCATTAATTCCAGATCTGGGAATCTGTCACTATGCCTTAGGCTCTTCTGGTTATCATATGCATTTTCTTCTTATAATTGAGGAAAAATCATCTTACCTTCCTATACTTTACCCTCCAAATTTAAAGTTTTCTATCTACCAATAAAATGACTTTGATTGCCATGTTTCTTTACATATATTGCATTCTCTATTTATACTCATCACAGAAGTTTTCACACTAGTTCTAGATATCTTGTCTTCTACTGCTCATAGGCTGAAATTTTAGGTATTTGATCGTAATTTTGTATTTAAAATTCTCCTCTTCTGATACATTATTTGTTTGGTATTCCTCTACTTAGTTGCTGATGCCACAAAAAATATTCAGTCCCTCTGTTTTATAATGAAGTTTTTTTTTCCTTCACAACTAAACAAATGTATGTCATGGCAAGGCCATTACCTATATCTATAAAGATGCATCATTTAAAAAAATTTTTAGCATTTTTATTATTGAGACAGAGAGAAACGGCACGAGTTGGGGAGGGGCAGAAAGAGTGACACACACACAATCTGAAGCAGGCTCCAAGCTCTGAGCTTTCAGAACAGACCCCGGTGCAGGACTCAGACCCACAAACCATGATATCATGACCTGAGCCAAAGTTGGCCACTTAACCAACTGAGCCACCCAGGCACTCCTATAGAGATACATTTCAACTGGTAGTGTGTTTAGCAGGATGCCCCTATACCTCAGTGACTTTTATCAACATACTCATCAGATAATCCATGATATAACAATATTGTTGCTCCAATTTTTAGAGGGAAAAAAAGGGTGTTGATAAAGTCACTTATTACCACAGGAAAAAATGTGTAGGCAGAGAACAGAAATTGTTACACTGTATCATGTTTCAGGCAATATTTTCATATTAAAAAATGAAATGTATGTGTCAAATTACATAAGCATGTTATTAATCCAAATAGCATCCACTTGGGCAGAGCAGTGTGGATTTTATTCTAGATATTTACATATGCAAAAAGTGTCATATCACACTAATTCTTTAAGAAAAATAAACCTGGGGGAGTCTGGGTGGTTCAGTCATTTCAGCATCTGACTCTTGATTTTGGCTCAGGTCATGATCTCATTGTTTGTGAGATCAAGCCTTGTGTCAAGTTCTGCACTGAAGAGTGTGGAGCTTACATAGAATTCTCTGTCTCCCTCTCTCTCTCTGCCCTTCCACATCTCTCTCTCTCTCTCCCTCTCTCTCAAAATAAATAAATAAACTTTCAAAAAGGAAAATAGATTTGATGGTGAATAACACTAAATTTTTATGCTAGTATGGTGAAGAATCACTTTGCAGTCATTACTGGGGATCTTTGTTCTTTCTTAGTATCTACTGTTCCCTGGGTGTAGACCAAATCTTTGTTGTATGGGAACAATATGTATTTTAATTATTTTAATGTTTTTAGAGAGAGAAAGAGTGTAAGGAGGGGAGGGACAGAGAGAAAGGGAGACAAAATCTGAAGCAGGCTCTAGGCTCTGAACTGTTAGCACAGAGCCCAATGTGGGGCTCGAACTCATGGAACCCTGTGATCCTTACCTGAGCTGAAGTCAGACACTTAACCAACTGAGCTATCCACCCAGGTGCCCCCAGAGTAGTATGTATTTCAATATCTGCCACATCTTATCATTCTCCAATCATGGTCATCTGTGCCAAGGCCAAGAAAGTCTCCTTACTCAGATATGTGTAAAGTTATCCAATTCCTTTTCAGGGTGTTACAGAGTACAGATGGATGTCCATTACTATTAGATCACAAAGGTTTTCTACTCCCTCAATAGTTGAGGCACTTTATTTCTTTGATTAAATAATTTTATCATTTATGTATTTTATGTATTTATGTATTTTATTAATGTAGCTGAATACATCTTGAGAAACTTCACACACTGGTGTTATCACCATCTAGAATAAGACATAGAACAAATCACTCCCCAGAACCTCCTTTTTAACCCAGCACACAATATAAATGCTCAGTTCTTCAACACACCTTAAATATTTTTTTACTTCAATATCAAGCAACATATGATTTATTTCAATTAAGTTCTCTAAGGCTGACCAATATCTTTAAAACTGACAGAAGTACATCAAAGCTATTGCAATTTCAGTTCTGGACCATTGCACTGTACAAATATAATAATGTGAGTCAAGTGATATTTTTTGTTTTCCTATTGCACATAAAAGTTATGCTTGTACTATACTGGAGTCTAGTAAGTGTGAAATAGCATTATGTCTTTAGAAAAAAAATAGATAATTAAATTATTTATTGCTAAACAATACTAACCATCATTTGAGCTTTGAGTGAGGTATAAACTTTTTGACAGTGTATGGACTTATCTTGACATTGAGCGCTGCTGACTAATCAGTGTTGATCAACGTTGAGGTGCCTATGGAAATTTTTCTTTTCTTTTTGTCCATTAAACTTGTGCACTTTATTATGACTTTTTATTACAAACATTTTCAAATGTACAGGAAAATTGAAATAAAATTACAATGAACACATATATACCCATTCTTTTTTTTTTTTTTTTTTTTTTTGCTTTATACTTCATTGTCAAGTTGGTTTCATATAACACCCAGTGCTCTTCCCCACAAGTGCCCTCCTCCCTGACCATCACCCGGAAATTTCTTAATATAAAACAATAATAAGGGTGCCTAGGTCACTCAGTCCATTAAGCATTTGACTCTTGATTTCAGCTCAGGTTAATATCTTGCAGTTAGTGAATTTGAGCCCCAGGTCAGGCTCTGTGACAACAGTGTGGAGCTTACTTGGGATTCTGTCTCTCTCCGTCCATCAGCTGCCCCATCCTCTCTCTCTCAAATATAAGTAAACATTAAAAAAAATAATAAAATGTGCTGTAGTGATTGACTTTTATCTTCATGGAGATTTCTCTGTAAGAATTAATGCTTTTATCAGCATGTTACCCACAATAAAACCTTTTTTTCAATATTGGAGTCAATACTTCAAACCCTTCCTCTATCAACTAATTTATGTGATATTCTAAATCCATTGTTGTCGTTTCAAGAATCTTCATAGACCTCACCAGGAATAAAGTCCACATTAGAAAAAAAATTTATTTTTTCAGCCATAAGAAGCCACTCTTTATCCACTAAAGATTTATTATGAGATTGCAGCAATTCAGTAACATTTTCAAGCATCACATCTTTTAATATTTATTTGTGTATCTATTCATGTATTTATTTATTCATTTATTACTTTTTAAAGTTTACATCCAAGTTAGTTAACATATAGTGTAATACTGATTTCAGAACTAGAATTTTGTGATCCATCCCTTATATATAACACCCAGTGACCATCCCAACAAGTGCTCTCTTTAATGCCCCTCACTCATTTAGCCAATCACCCTACCCAACACCTCTCCAGAAACTGTTTTTTTCTCTGTATTTAAAAGTTTCATGGTTTGTCTCCCCATTGGTTTTTATCTTATTTTTGCTTGCCTTCCACTATGTTCATGTTTTTTTTCTTAAATTCCACTCATGAGTGAAGTCATATATTTATCTTTCTCTAACTGGCTTGTTTATTTACTTATTATTTATTTATTTATTATTTAGCATAATATAGTCTATTTCCACCTATGTTGTTGCAAATAGTAAGATTCATCCTTTTTCAATGCAGTGTAATATTCTCGTGTGTGTGTGTGTGTGTGTGTGTGTGTGTGTGTGTGTGTGTATGTATACAATTTTCTTTATCCATTCATTAGTCAATGGGCATTTCAGTTCTTCCAATACTTTAGCTATCATCAATAGTGTTAATACAAACATTGTGTTGCACATGCCCTTTCCTGTTAGCATGTTTTTTAACCTTTAAATAAACACATAGTAGTGCAATTGCTGGGCCATAGGGAAGTTCTATGTTTACTTTTTAATTTTCTAATGTTTGTTTTATTTTTGAGATAGAGACAAAGTGTGCGTGGGAAGAGGCAGAGAGAGAGGGAGACGTAGGATCCAAAGCAGGCTCCAGGATCTGAGCTATAAGCAGAGCCTGACGCAGGGCTTGACCTTACAAACTATGAAATCATGACCTGAACCAAAGTCGGTGCTTAACCAACCAGTCTTGCAGATGCACCATATTTAAGTTTTTGAGGACCCTCCACACTGTTTTGCAGAATTCCCAACACCAGTGCTAAAGGGTTCCTCTTTCCCTGCATCCTCACCAACATCTGTTGTCTGACTTTTAATTTTAGCCATTCTAACAAGTGTGAGGTGGTGTCTCACTATGGTTTTGGTTTGTATTTCCTTGCTTATGAGTGATGTTAAGCATCTTTTCGTGTGTCTGTTAGTCATCTGGATATTCTGTTTGTGAAAGTGCTTATTCATGCATTTTGTCTATTTATTGATTTGATTATTCATTTTGGGGTGGTGTTGAGTTTGATAAATTCTTTATAGATTTTGGATACTAATCCTGTATTTGATTTCTTATTTTCAAATATCTTCTCCCATTCCATTAGTTGCCTTTTAGTTTTCTGATTGTTTCCTTTGCTCTGCAAAACTTTTTATCTTGAAGAGGTCACAATAATTCATTAAATTTTTTTTGTGTTTATTTATTTTTAAGAGAGACAGCACAAGCAAGGAAGGGGGAGAGAAACAGTAAGAGAGAGAGAGAGAGAGAGAGAGAGAGAGAGAGAGAGAGAGAGAGAGAGAGAGAGAGGGAATCTGAAGTAGGTTCCAGGCTCTAAGCTATCAGCACAGAGCCTGATGTGGGGCTTGAACTCACAAACCATGAGATCATGACCTGAGCTGAAGTTGGATGCTAAACAAACTGAGCCATCCAGGTACTCCCCCAATAGTTATTTTTTTTAAATTTTGTTTCCCTTACTTACCTCATGTGATACATGTCAAGTAAGAAGTTGCTACAACTGAGGTCAAAAAAGTTTTTATCTGTCTTCTCCTCTAGAATTTCGATGACTTCCTCTCTTATGTTTAGGTCATTATTTTGAGGGTTTTTTTTTTTTCTGTACGCTTTAAGAAAGAGGTCCTGGTACATTCTTCTGTGTGTTGCAGTACAGATTTACCAGCATCATTTGTTGAACTGTCTTATTACCATTGGATACTTTTTCCTGCTTTGTCAAAGGTAAGTTGGCCATATACTTGCGTGTTTATTTCTCGGTTGTCTATTCTGTTCCATTGACCTATGTGTCTGTTTTTGTGCTTTAGTATACTGTGTTGATTATTATAGCTTTGTAATATAACTTGAAGTCCAAAATTGTGATGCCTCCAGCTTTGGTTTTCTGTTTTAAGATTATTTTGGGAGCACCTGGGTAGCTCAGTTGGTTAAGCATCTTGCTTCAGCTCAGGTCATGATCTCAAGGTTCATGGGTTCAAGCCCCGTATCGGGCTCTGTGCTGACAGCTAGCTCAGAGCCTGGAGCCTGCTTCAGATTCTGTATCTCCCTCTCTCTCTGACCCTCCCCTGCTTACAATGTCTCTGTCTCTTAAAAATAAATAAAAACCATTAACATATTTTTAAAATATTATTTTGGATATTTGGTCATCTTTTCTGGTTCCATATCAATTCTAGAATTGTCTGTTCTAGCTCTGAGAAGAATGCTGGTGTTATTTTGATAGGTATTGCGTTGAATATGTAGATTTCTTTGAGTAGTATTGACATTTAAATAATATTTGTTCTTTCAATCCATGAGAATTGAATGTTTTTCATTTTTAATGTGTTCTTCAGTTTTTTTCATAAGGTTTCTATAGTTTTCAGTGTATGGATTTGTTTTTACCACTTTGCTTATGTTTATTCCTGGGTATTTTATGGCTTTTCATGTAAATATAAATGGGATCAATTCTTTGATTTCTCTTTCTGTTGCTTCATTATTGGTGTATAGAAATGCAACTGATTACTGTACATTGACTTTGTGTGTTGCAACTTTTCTAAACTCATGGATCAGTTCTAAGAGTTTATTTATTTATTTATTTATTTTTTTGTGGAGTCTTTTGGGTTTTCCAAATAGAGTATCATGTCATCTGTGAAGAGTGAAAGTTTGATTGATTCTTGCTAATTTGGATGGCATTCCTTCCTTTACGTTGTTTGATTGCTGAGGCTAGGACTTCCAACACTATGTTGAAAAACAGTGGTGAAAGTTGACATCCTTGTCATGTTCCTGAACTTAGGGGGAAAGATCGTTTTTTTTTTTGTTTGTTTTTTAATTTGATTGAGGATGATATTAGTGGTGGGTCTTTCTTATGTCCTTTATGATATTGAGGTATGTTCCTTCTATCACTACTTTCTTGAGGGTTTTTATCAAGAAAGGATGCTGTACTTTTTCAAATGCTTTGTATGCATATATTGAGAGGATCAGGTGGTTCTTATTCTTTCTTTTACTAATGTGATATATCACATCGATTGATTTGTGGATATTGAACAAGCTTTGCATCCCAGGAATAATTTTGATTTGAATGTTGTGAGTAACTCTTTTAATGTATTGTTGGATTCAGTTTTGTAGTATATTGTTGAGGAGTTTTGCATCCATGTTCATCAGAGAAATTGGTCTGTAGTTTTCCATATTAGTGGAATCTTTGGCTTTTGAATCAAGGTAATACTGATCTCGTAGAATACGTTTGGAAGTTCTCTTTCAATTTATATTTTTTGGAACAGCTTCAAAGGAATAGGTGTTAAGTCTTTAAATATTTTCTAGAATTCCCCTTGAATACGATCCAGCCCTGGACTCCTGTTTGGTGGGAGATTTTTCATTACTGATCCAAATTTCTTTTTTTTTAATATTTTAATATTTTTTATTTTATTTTTGAGAGACAGAGACAGTGCAAGCAGGGCATGGTCAGAGAGAGAGGGAAATACAGAATCTGAAGCAGGCTCCAGGCTCTGAGCTAGCTGTCAGCACAGAGCCCAATGCGGGGCTCAAACCCATGAACCGTGAGATCACAACCTGAGCTGAAGCTGGAGCTTAACCAACTGAGCCACCCAGGCGCCCTTCAAATTTCTTTACTGGCTATGGGTGTGTTCAAATTTTCTATTTATTCCTATTTTAGTTTTGGTTGTTTGTATGTTCTTAGGATTTTTTCCATTGAAGCAGAGTGGTGAATCAGCGATATAGAGGATAAAATTATGCAGAATGATGTAACAGAAACAAAGAGGGAAATAAAAGCAAGAAATCATGAAAAAAGACTTAGAGAAATCAGTAACTTATTAAAAAAGAATAACATTTGAATCATAGGAGTCCCAGAAGATGAAGATAGAGAAAAAGGAGCAGAGAGTTTTTGTGAGCGAATTATAGTAGAAAACTTTCCTAATCTGGGGAAGGATACAAACATCAGAATCTAAAAAGCACAGAGAACCCCATTAGAATCAACAAGAACTGACCATCACCAAAGTGTATCATAGTCAAATTCACAAAATATACAGACAAGGAAATAATTATGAAAACACTAAGGAGAAAAAGTTCCTAACCTATAAGAGAAGACAGATCAGGTTTGCAGCACACATATTCCGAGAAACATGGAAGGCCGGAAAGGATTGGCAGGAAATAGTCGATGTGCTGAATTAGAAAAATATACAGCCGAAAATTCTTTATCCAGCAAGATTGTCATAGAAGGAGAGATAAAGAATTTCCCAGACATGCAAAAAATAAAGGAGTTCATGATCACCAAACCAACCTTACAAGAAGTTTTAAGGAGGATTCTTTGAGTGTAGAAAAGACAAACAAACAACAACTACAACAAAAACCAAAAGCAACAAAGACTAAAAACCAGAGAAGATGACCAAAACACCTACTCTACAAACACACAATGGCACTAAATTAATATCATTCAATATTTATTTTAAATGTAAATGGAGCAAATGCTCCAATTAAAAGACATTGGGAATCAGAATGAATAAGAAAACAAAGCACATCTATATGCTATTTACAAGAGACCCATTTTAGACCTAAAGACACCTTCAGACTGAACAAGTAAGGGGATTGAAAACCATCTATATGCTAATGGTTGCCAAAAGGAAGCTGGAGTCATATTTATATCAGACAAACTAGATTTTAAAATCTAGTGGGGGCACCTGGGTGGCTCAGTCAGTTAAGCGTTTGACTTCGGCTCTGGTCATGATCTCACAGTTCGTGGGTTTGAGCCCCACATCAGGCTCTTTGCTGACAGCTACCTCAGAGCCTGAAGCCTGTCTTTGGATTCTGTGTCTCCCTCTCTCTCTGATCCTCCCCTGCTCATGCTGTCTCTCTATCTCTCTCTCAAAAATAAATAAGATATTAAGAAATTTAAAATACAGACTATAATAAGAGATAAAGAAGGGCGTTATATCATAATTAAGGGGTCTATCCACCAAGAAGATATAACATTTGTAAATATGTATGCCCCCAACATGACAGCACACAAATATAAAAATCAATCAGTCAAAACATAAAGAAACTAATCAATAATGATACAATAATAGTAGGGATTCTACTTACAGCAATGGACAGATCACATAAGGAGTAAATCAACAAGGAAACAATGGCTCTGAATGACATCTTGGCTTGGATAGACTTAACAGATATATTCAGGACATTTCATCCTAAAGCAGCAGAATACATATTATTCATGGATTCATATAGGATATTTCCCAGAATAGATGACACAATGCATCACAAATCAGCTGTTAAGAGGTACATAAAGACTGAGATCATACCATGCATATTTTTGGACGACAGCACTATGAAACTCAAGATCAACAACAAGAAAGAATTTGGAAAGACCATGAATACTTGGAGATTAAATAACATCCTACTTAATAATGAATAAGTGAGCCAAGAAATTAAAGAGGAAATTAGAAATTACATGGAAGCCAATGAAATGGAAACACAACAGTCCGAAAACTCTGAGATGCAGCTAAGGTGGTCATAAGAGGGAAGAATATAGCAATACAAGCCTTCCTAAAGAAGGAAGGAAGGTCTCAAATATACAACTTAACCTTACTCCTTTAAAAAAGCTGGAGGGGCGCCTAGGTGACTCAGTCGGTTAAGCATCTGGCTTCAGCTCAGGTCATGATCTCACTGTTCGTGTGTTCCAGCCTAGCGTAGGGGTCTGTGCTGACAGCTAGCTCAGAGCCTGGAGCCTGATTCAGATTCTGTATCTTCCTCTCTCTCTGACCCTCCTTTGCTCACACTGTCTCTCTCTGTCTCTCAAAAAAAAAAAAAAAACACATAAAAGAGATGGAAAAGTAATGTCAAAAAAGGCCCAAACCCAGCAGAACAAGGGAAATAATAAAATTAGAGCAGAATTAATGGTATCAAAATAAATTTTTTTAAAAAAAGAACAGAAGAACAGACAATGCAACCAAAAGTCGGAAAGAATTAGCAAATTGATAAATCCCTAGCCATATTGGTCATAAAGAGAAAGGAAATTAAACAAATATATAAAATCACTAATAAAAGAGGAGAGATTACAACCAACACTGCAGAAATGCAAACAATAAGAGAATTTATGAGCAATTACATGTCAACAAATTTGGCATATTGGAAGAAAAGGTTTCACTTCTCATTAGAGTTATCTTGCTGTTTCTACCAAATCTGCAGTTACTTGCTGCCCTGAAATCATGAACCCCTTAAGTCATCCATGAAGGTTGGAATCACTGTCTTCTAAACTCCTGTTAATGTTGATGTTTGGCCTCTTCTCATGCATTATGAAGTTTCTTAATGGCATCTAGAATAGGGAAATATTTCCAGGAGGATTTGAATTTACACACCTCCATCAATCAGAGGAATCACTATATACGGCAGGTATAGACTTATATATTTCTAAAATAAGAAAAATTAAAAATCCAAATTGCTTCTTGATCCATAGGGTAGTGATAGCAGGCATAAAAACAATATTCATCTTATTTTACATCTTCACTGAAGCTCTTGGGTGATCAGATGCATTGCCAGTGAACAGTAATATTTTAAAATCAATGTTTTTGTTTGTTTGTTTTTCTGAGCAGGAAATCTCAAGAGTAGGTTTAAAGTATCCAGATCATGTTGGAAACAGATGTACTGTCATGCAGGCCTTGTTGTTCTATTTACAGAGCACAGGCATAGATTTAGAATAATTTTTAAGTACCTAGCATTTTCAAACTTGTAAATGAGTAGTGACTTCATGTTAATGTTGCCAGCTGCATTATTTCTTAAAAAGAGAGATAGTCTGACCTTTAAAGACTGAAAGGCAGAAACTTATACACCCTAGCTATGAAATCCTATGTAACATCTTCTTCCAATATAAGGTTGTTTCACCTACATTAAAATCTGTTCTATAATTATTTTTTAAATGTTCTTTAATGTTTATTTAACTATGTGAGAGAGAGAGAGAGAGAGAAAGAGAGAGAGGGAGAGAGAGAGAAAGAGAAAGAGAGGGAGGGAGAGAGACTGAGGGAGGGAGAGAATGAATGAGAATGAGCGGGGAGAGGCAGAGAGTGAGTGAGACACAGATTCTAAAGCAGGCTCTAGGCTCTGAGCTGTCAGGACAGGGTCCAATGCAGGGCTCAAACCCATGAACTGTAAGATCATGCATGACCTGAGCTGAAGTCAGATGCTTAACCAACTGAACCCGCTAAGTGCCCTGAAAATTCTGTTCCATAGTGTATCCATAATCATCTTTATTATCTTAGATACATCTGCTGAGTACTTTGAAAAATATTTTATTTAAAGCCCATTATTTAATATACAGTGATATATTAGTTGCAGGTGTACAATTTAATGATTGAAAACTTGCATACAATGTTCAGTGCTCATCACAAAAAATGCACTCCTTAGTCACCATCATCTACATAATCCAAACCCCACACCTCCCTGCTGGTACCTATTAGTTTGTTGTCTATAGTTAAAAAATCTGTTTCTGCATTTACTTCTGTCTCTTGTTTTCCCCCATTGATCTTTATTTGTTTCTTAAATTTCACATATGAGTGAAATCATTTCTCTTTTTCTGTCTGACTTATTTTTCTTAGCATAATACTCTGTAGCTCAATCCATGTCACTGCAAATGACAAGATTTTATTCTTTTTATGTCTGAGTAATATTCCATTGTATAATATACACCACTTCTTCTTAATTCATTCATTAGTTGATGGATACTTGGGTTCTGTCTATAATATGGCCATTGGAAAAATGCTGTCATAAACATTGGGTTGCATCTATCCCTTTGAATTAATATCTTTCTATTTTGGGGTAAGTACATAGTAGTGCAATAACTTGTTTATAGTGTAGGCCTATTTTTAACATTTTCAGGAAACTCTGTATTGTTTCCCAAAATTACTATGCCAATTTGGATTTCCACCAAAAGTGTAAGAGTTTCCTTTTTTCTACATCTTTGCCTACACCTGTTGTTAGTTGGGTTATTAATTTTGGCCATTCCAACAGGTGTGAGGTGCTATTTTATTGTGTTTTTGATTTGCATTTCCCTGATATTGGATGGTGTTGAGAATATTTTTATATGTCTATTAGACATCTGTATGTCTTCTTTGGAAAAAGATCTATTCATGTTTTCTTCTTATTATTTAATTGTATTATTTGTTTTTGGGTATCAAATAATACATGTTCTTTATATATATTGGAGACCAACCCTACACAGGGGATGTCATTGGCAAATACGTACTCCCATTCCATAGGTTGCCTTTTAGTTTTGTTGAGTGTTTCCTTTACTGTGCAACCGGAAGCTTTCCATTTTGATTAAATACAATACTGTATCTTTGCTCTTATTTCCCTTGCCTCAGGATCCATATCTAGTAAGAAGTTGCTATGGATGATGTCAACGAATTTAGTGCCTGGCCTTTTCTAGGAATTTTATGATGTCAGGTCTCACATTTAAGTCTAGAATCCAATTTTATTTTTGTGTCTGGTTAATAAAGTGTTCCAATTTCATTCTTCTGCATGTTGCTGTACAGTTTTCCCAGTATCATTTGTTGAAAAGACTCTTTTTTCCATTGTCTCTTCTTTTCTACTTTGTAGAAGATTAATTAACTATATAGTTTGGGACTCATTTCGGTGTTTCAAAATGGTCTTTTGATGTGTATGTGCATTTTTGCACCAGTACCATGCTGTTTTCATTACTACAGCTTTGTAATATAACTTGAAGTCTGGATCATGTCAACAGCATATATTTACTTTTCTAAATTACTTTGGCTATTTAGGGTCTTTTGTGTTGCCAAATAAATTAAAGGCTTATTTGTTTTAGCTCTGTAAAAAATGCTGGTAGTGGGATAAAGTTAAATGTATAGATTGTTTTGCGTAGTATAGACATTTTAACAATCCTTATTCTTCCAATCCATGAACATGGAATATCTTGCCATTTCCTCGTGTCACCTTCAATTTCTTTTATCAGTGTTTCATAGTTTTCAGAGTACAGGTCTTTCACCTCTGGTTTTGTTTATTCCTGGAAATCTTACTGCTTTTGCTGCAATTGTAAATGAGATTGATTCCTTAATTTATCTTTCTGTTGCTTCATTATTAATGTATATAAATGCAACAGATATATTATTAATGTATATAAATGTCACATATTAATGCATAAATTTTGTTTCCTGCAACTTTATTGAATCCGTTTATTAGTTCCAGCAGTTTGGGGGTGGAGCCTTTTAGGTTTTCTATATATAATATTAAATTTGCCAGTAGTGAAACTTTACCTTCTTTCTTGCTAAATCGAATGCGTTCTATTTCTTTGTTGTTTGATTGCATGTCTAGGACTTCCAGTATTATGTTACATGATAGTGGTGAAATTGGACATCCATGTGTTGTTCTTAACTGTAGGGGAAAACTCTCAGATTTTCCCCATTGAGGATGATACTAGGTGTGCATTTTCCATAGATGACCTCCATTATGTTGAGTTATATTCCTTCCAAACCTTTGTTGAGAGTTTTTATCATTAACGGATGTTGTACTTTGTCAAATGCTTTTTCTACATCTATTTAAATAATTACATGGCTCTTATCCTTTCTATTATTAATGTGGTATATCAATGGATTGACTTAACAAATATTGAACAACCTTTGTAACCAAGGAATAAATCTCACCTGTTTGTCATGAATGATTTTTTAAAATGTATTGTTAGTTTTGGTTTGTTATTTTTTATTGAGAATTTTTGCACTTTATTCATTGGGGGATATTGGCCTAAAGTTTTATTTATTGGTGTTTTTATCTGGTTTTGGTATCAGGGTAATGCTGGCTTCATAGAATGAAATTCAAAGCTTTCCTTCCTTCTTGTAATAGTTTGAGAAGAATTGGTAATAACCCTTTTTTATTTATTTATTTATTTATTTATTTATTTATTTATTTATTTAATATTATAGGGATGGAGAAAGTAAGCTTGCAGTGGAAAGTGGCAGAAGTAGTAAGAGAGGTCACCTTAGGCAAGCTCCAAGCTCTGTGTAGAGTCCAATATACGGCTTGACTCCAGGATACTGGGATCATGACTTGAGCCAAAATCAAGAGTCAGATGCTAAACCAACTGGGCCACCCAGGTACCCCTGTAATGTATGGTAGAATTTACCTGTGAAACCCTTTGGTCCCTTTTGTTTCTTGGGAGATTTTTGATTACTGTTCAATTTTTTGCAGGTTATCAGTCTGTTGAACTTTACTAATTCATAGTTTCAGTTTTAGTATTATATAAGTTTCTAGGAATTTTACCACTTCTTTTAAGTTTTCAATTTATTGGCATATAGTTTTTCATAATAGACCTTTATAATTCTTAGTATTTTTGTGCTGTTGCTTGTTACTTCTCCTGTCCCATATTTTATTTTGCTTATTTGTGTCATTTCACTTTTCTTTTTCATATGTCTGGCTAGAGCTTTATAAATTTTACTTCTTGATTTTAATGATTTATTTATTTTTATGGGTTCTATATAATTTATTTCTGCTATAATCATTATATATCCTACCTTCTGCTGGGTTTAGGGCTATTTTTTATACCTACCGTAGGTGTAAGATTAGGTTGTTTATCTGAAATTTTTCTTGCTTCTTGAATTAGGCATGTATTGCTATAATATCCCTTATATGACTGCTTTTGCTTCATCCCAATGATTTTGGATCTTTGTGTTTATTTTTTATTCCACTTTTTTTTTTAATTTCTTCTTTCATTTCCTTGTTGACCCATTCAGTGTTTAGTAGTATGTTGTTTAACCTCGATGCATCTCTCAATGGGGTGTTTAGGTCCTCTACTATTAATTTATTATTAAATCATTCCTTTATGTTTGTCAATATTTTATATATTTGCACGCTCCCATGTCAGGTCCATAAATATTTACAATTGTTAGATCTTCCTGCTGGGTTGTCCCATTTATGAATATATTGTGTCCTCCATTTCTTGTCAGTGTCTTTCTTTTAGTCTAGTTTGCCTGATATAAGTATTGCTTCTCTTGCTTTCTTTTGACATTATTTTGTAGTGTACATGTTTCTCCATACCCCCACTCTCAATTTGTATGTGACTTTAGATCTAAAATAAATCTCTTGTAGGAAGCGTTTATATGGGTCTTCTTATTTTGTTTTGCTTGTTATTCATACTGACCCCCAAGTTTTTTGAATGGAGCATTTAATTCAATTATTAAAAATTATTATTGATAGATATGTATTTATTGCCATATTATTTTTCATTTATCAATGCTTTTGGGGATTTTCTATTATCCTTTCTTTTCTTCCTCATTTTTTGTCTCTCCTATGCACTCAAACAATCCCCTTTAATATTTCTTTGTGGGATTGGTTTAGTAATCACAAACTCCTTTCATTTTGTTTGTCTTGGTAAGTCTTTATTTCTCCTTCTGTTCTGAATGATAGTCTTGCTGGATAGACTATTTTTGAATGTCGATTTTTTTTTTCCATTTAGCACTTTGAATATATCATGCAACTCTTTTCTGACTTGCCCAAGTGAGAAGTGATCTGCAGCTATCTTTATGTCTTTCCTTGTAATTTATGGACTACATTTGCCTTGCCTTTAAGACTGTTTAAAATCAATATATTTTGAAAATTTAAATAAAATATGTCTCGTGTTAGCTGGCTTTTTTTTTTTTTTTTTTGGATGGGAGTTCTCCATACCTCCATTACCTGAATGTGTGTTTTCTCACCCACATTATGGAAATTTTCTGCTATTATTTCTTCAATAAGTTTCCTTCTTTTTTTTTCCTCACTCTTCTTCTGGGGCTCCTATAATACAAATGTTATTATGTTTGATAGAGTCACTACGTTCCCTTAGTCAAGTCTAGTCTCTTGTGTAATTCCTCTTTCTCTTTTTGTTCAGCTTCATTACTTACATTACTTTGTTTTCTATATCACTAATCCATTCTTCTGCTTCTTCCACCCTTTTGTTCACTGCATCAAGCCTCTTTCCAATCTTGCTTAGTGGACTCTTAATCTCTCATTAATTCTTTTTTTTACTATTTTATATGCTTGGTGTCCCATGTGGCCAACCACTTGGAGAAGAGCCTACAGCAGGACTGTGAGATGCTGGCAACATACAAGAAGAGGCTAACCCAGGATGACATGGCTGCACCCTGGACAAGAAGAGGCTGGAGCTGGTGGTCCTAGAATCTGAGTTGCATGGTTAAGGGTCCTTACTTGGTGTGGTGGAGTGGAGCCTGAAGGAAGCCAAGTAGTGTTCAGCTCACTGACCAGGTGCTACCAGGAGCACTGTCCAAACCTGGAGCTCTAGGAGGCCGAAGTGCACAAGATGGGCTAACATTTTGGCACCCTCCAATGGAAGACTGACCTCAAGGCCTAGAGCCTGCAGTGTACCAGGAATATTATGCAGACTACCACAGTGGCTATGACTATATACGTCAATTCTTGTCCCATATCTCCAGCTTCCAGCCCCAGGTTGCAGATAGCCTGAACCATATGGAGAAAAAGATGAAGTATCAGAGTTACTTGAGAGATTAGAGGGCAAAAAGTGAACAGGAAGTACAGAAAGTCTACTCTCATTCCAACAGTACCAGCAAGCTGTCAAGGAATATGAGTTAGGAGGTGAGAAATTAATGTCCCTTCTTGATGTGAAGAATAGAAGGAGTAGCCAAGTAATAAAGTGATCTAGGTTACAGGCCCCTGACAAGAAAGTGAGGGAAGAGTAAACAGTTCATTGAAGTTAACATCATCAACAGACAAAGGCTGCAGAATCTGGAGTATACTCTGAGTCTCCAGAGACAGCAGCAGGTGATGGAAGTGAGCCATGAGGCACTGTTAGGTTTTGAAGAAGCTGTATGAAAAAATTAAGCAAATGCAGCAGCTTCAGAAAGAAGTCAAGAGTAGTCACAAGAAAATCTGGACTCTATAGAATCATAGCTCTCTGGAAGTGGTGAATAAGAGGCCAGACTCTACTCAAGGAGAACTTTCAGAGATGCAAAGACACTGGAGAAGGAGCAGCACAATAAACAGTTGCTGCAGGAGGAGCTGGAAGTGCTTTGGCGGGGACTGTAAGCCTTGGAGTAGAAGACCAGGAATGAAGAACAGGAACACGTTGTCAAGGATGTTCTGTGCATCGAGTAAGACAGAGCCTGAATGCACAGGGTGCTGAGGCCGAAGGAGGAGCTGGAGGAGCAGGAGGAGATGAGATGACATCAGGACACCTAGGAAGCAGAGGCAGCCCTCCTGCAGCAGTGTATCTTCTGTTGTGTTTTGGCTGCTCTATCATTTAGTACAGTCATCTGCGGAGGCTCTCCTTGCCGTCAGTGGGCAGAGTTTGGTCTCTGGCCCGACTGTGGTGAGTTTTAACTAGGTGTGCTCTGGTTGCTTGTGTAATGAGACTTGACACCACTTCCACTGGAACTGAGGCCCTGTCGATCTCTTGTTTAGAAGACATAATGTGGGCAGAAGTTTGTGCTGGTCTTCTGGGGAAGGGGTCTGCCATGCTGAAACTGAAGCAAGCTTGGATGACATGGACAACCAAGCCAGAGTGCAGGGTGGGGTTAGGTCTTGGTGTATGCAAGTAAGGCAGACAGTGCCAGTACTGGGCTATTTTCCACAGGTGGCTCTGTATTTTTGCTGAAGTGGAGGGGAATGAAATGGCACTGGAAATCTCCTCTGTTGTGTGGAGATGTCTCCATGGATGCTGCCTCTCAGGGAGGTGATCCAAGAAGAATGAATAATCTCCCCTTTGTGTGCCTTGAGCACTCTTTACATAGCTTTTGCTATGTTTCCTGCCCCTGGGTTATTTTCCTGCCTTGTCTTAAGGAGATATTATTCAAGGAATAGGACAGCGTCCTTAAGACTCTATGCAGTCAAATCCTCTGACCTTTAAAATCTCTAGCTTTGGGGGTACCTGGGTGGCTCAGTTGGTTAAACATTTGACTTTCTCTCAGGTAATGATCTCACAGTTCATGAGTTTGAGCCCTGTGTCAAACTCTGTGCTGACTGTCCGGATACTGGAACCTGCTTTCGATTCTGTGACTTCCTCTTTCTCTGTCCCTCTCCTGCTCCTGCTCTCTGTCTCTCAAAAATAAGTAAACATTAATAGAAAATTGTGAAAGGGAAGAAATAGACTGTAAGCTCCACTACTCTCAAGAACTAAACACAATCCCAGCTAATGTCTGGGGGAACGTTATCCTCGTGCATTCCCTTGTGTGCGTCTCTCTCTCTCTTGCTCTTCTACATAGCCATGGTTCCCTCTTTTCTGCAGCACCTGATATCCATTTTTCCCCAAACCCTATCTCCCCCTGTCCGACCTTTTACGGTGTGGCCTCTTTTCTCCCTTTAGTTGCGGAATTTGTTCTGTCAGTCTTCAGATTGATCTTTGAAGTATTTAAAATGATTTGATAGTTATCCAGTTGTGTTCCTGGGATAAGGCAAGCCTGGGGTTCTTCTACTCCACTACCACATTCCTCTTTGTTGGGTGAATAGTGACAGCTTTTCCATTTGCACGTGCTGCTTCATTTTGCACTTTTTTGTGTTATCAAGAAAACTTTTTTCCTTAAATCCCATGAACCAATTCCAATTAACTTCAAACTCCCCTCTGCTGCTTTCTTACCTCTCTAAGTCTTCATGGAAGACTTGTTAGCTTTGGTTTGAGAACATATGCTTTGTGTTTTCTATATAGAATATGATGTCATCTGCAAACAGTAAATGTTTGACTTCTTCCTTGCTGATTTGAGTGGGCTTATATCTTTTTGTTATCTGATTGCTGAGGCTAAGACTTCCATTACTATATTAAATAACAGTGGTGATAGTGGACATCCCCATCATGTTCCTGACCTAATAGGAAAGGCTCTCATTTTTTTCCCATTGAGGATCATATCAGCTATCAGTCGTTCATATATGGACTTTAGTATGTTGAGGTATGTTCCCTTTATCCCTACATTGTTGAGGACTTTTATAATTAATGGATGTTGTACTATGTCAAATGCTTTATCTTCATTTATTGAGAGGATCATATGGTTTTTATACTTTCTTTAATTAATTTGGTGTATAATGTGTTTGATTTGAGAGTATTTAACCACCCTTGCAGCCCAGGAATAAATCCCACTTGATCATGGTGAATGATCCTTTTAATTTACTGTTGGGTTTAACTTTCCAACAGTTTGTTGGCAATTTTTGTATCCATGTTCATCAAGGTTATTGGCCTGTAGTTCTCTTTTTAAAAAATAGTGTTTATTTAGTTTTGAGAGAGAGAGACAGAGACAGAAACAGAGATAGAACGTGAGCAGAGAAGGGGCAGAGAGAGAAGGAGACACAGAATCTGAAATATGCTCTAATCTCTGATGTGTCAAAACAGGGCCCAATGCAGGACTTGAACTCCAGAATGGCCAGATCATGAATGGAGCCAAAATCAAAGGCTTAACCAACTGAGCCACCCAGGCGCCCCCTGGCCTGTAGTTCACTCATTCTTTCTCTCTCTCTCTTTTTTTTTTTTCACATGAGCAATAGATTCTTAATGTGCTTGTATTTATATCTTGTTCTCTGTAGTAGCAGAAGGTCTCAGTAATGACTTAATTTTTTAAAATTTTTAATAGTTTATTGTCAAATTGGCTTCCATTTAACACCCAGTGCTCTTCCCCAGAAGTGCCTCCTCCATTACCACCACCTCCCTTGCCCCTCCCCACTCCCCCTTCAACCTTCAGTTCGTTTTCAGTACTCAATAGTCTCTCAGGTTTTGTGTCCCTCTCTCTCCTCAACTCTCTTTCCCCCTTCCCCTCCCCCATCGTCCTCCATTAGGTTTCTTCTGTTATACCTATGCCAGTCAGAGTGGCTAAAATGAGCAAATCAAGATACTATAGATGCTGGCGAGGATGTGGAGAAACGGGCACCTTCCTACACTGTTGTTGGGAATGCAAACTGGTGCAGCTTCTCTGGAAAACAGTGTGGAGGTTCCTCAAAAAAACTATCAGTAGAACTCCCCAGTGACCCAGCAATAACACTGCTAGGGATTTATCCAAGGGATACAAAGTGCTGACACATAGGGGCACATGTACCACAATGTTCATAGCAGCACTGTCAACAATAGGCAAATCATGGAAAGAGCCTTAATGTCCATCACCTGATGAATGGATCAAGAAGATGTGGTATATATATACAATGGAGTATTACATGGCAATGAGGGGGAATGACATATGGCCATTTGTAGCAAAGAGGATGGGCCTTGAGGGTGTCATGCTAAGCGAAATAAGTCAGGCAGAAAAGGACAGATACCATATGTTTGTAGTTCTCTTTTTAAGTGGAATCTGTATCCAATTTTGGAATCAGGGTGGTCTAATTAGAAGCATTTGGAAATTTTATTTCCATTTCTATTTTTTAAAATACTTTAAAAATATTATGTATTAATTCTTCTTTAAATGTTTGGTAGAATTCCCTGTGAAGCCTTCTTGCCCTGTACTTTTGTTCAGAGAAATTTTTGATTATTAATTCAATATCTTTAATGGTTATTGTCTGATCAATTTTCTACTTCTTCCTGTTTCAGTGTTGGTTGCATGTGAGTTTCTAGGAATTTATCCATTTCCTCCAGATTGTCCATTTCTTGGCGTATAATCTTTTATGTTTATTTATTATTTATACAGAGAGGAACAGAGCATGGGTGGGGAAGGGGCAGAGAGAGAGGGAGACACAGAATCCGAAACAAGCTCCAGGTTCTGAGCTCTCTGTGCAGAACCCAATAAGGGGCTCGAACCCACAAACTGTGAGATAAGGACTGAGCCAAGTTGGACGCTTAACCAACTGAGCCACTCAGGTGCCCTAACATATAATTTTTTATAAAACTCTCTTACAATTGTTTATATTTCTGCCATGATGGATGTCTCTCCTCTCTCATTTGTGGTTTTGTTTATTTGGATTCTTTCTATTTTCTTTTTGACAAGTCTGTCTACCGGTTTATCAATTTTATTACTTTTTCAACCAGGAGTTTGTTTTAATATCACTGTAAGCACTCCTTTTTTAAGAGTCTTTTCTTGATTTTCCTCTCTTTGCCACTCTCCGCCCCCTCCACCGCCAACATGAAACAGACTCTTAACCATAGATAACATACTGATGGTAACCAGATAGGAGGAGCATGGGAAAATGGGTTAAATGCAGGAGATTAATGGGGGCACTTTTGATGTGCACTGGATGTTGTATGTAACTATTGAATAACAAAATTCTACACCTGAAACTACTATTACACTGTATGTTAACTAACTGGAATTTAAACAAAAACTTGAAGAAATAAAAATATATTATGATAAGCATATGTATATCTATATAGTAAAATTACATTTGTTTTTATCTGTCCCCTTATTAGGATTCAGGGACAGAAGTGCTACCAGAAAAGATCACATAGTAGCTTAAGAAAAAGGGAAGTCAAATGGACAACACAGTGTTTTAATTTTTGCCTTGTTGTTGAGGTGAAATCAACACAACATGAAATTAGACATCTTAATATGTACAGTTTAGTGGCATTTAGTACATTCACAATGCTATGCAGACATCACCTATCTCTATTTCCTTTTATTTGAGAATTCATTATACATATTGTCTCATGTGATGTTTTACATATTAATTTTCCTAAGAGTTATTATACAATTGGTTTGTCTGGAAGAATCCAAGTTTATCTCTGATGTCCCAGTATCCTGTACAATTTACCATTTGTCACAGAAAAGGGAGTTCCCATTAGTCTGACAAATATTATATCAGAATATATCTGTCCAATGACAAGTAGAAATCTACTGGTTTTTCCACCAACTTGATCTGAACAATGAGGATGCTTCTTAATAATTGCGCTTTAATGAGCACGATTGAATTTTTCATGATAATTTTTAATCTATATACCTAATATTATTACCAGACTATGCAACAGATAAATTATATAATCATGTCAGTGAATAAAAAAGTCATGACATATCCAATATTAACTTTTTAGTTTGATAGACAATATCTGGTCATTATCAATTTCCTTAGAGCCATCTTCATATCCTTATTTCTCAGACTATATATGAGGGGGTTTATGGTGGGTGGAACCACAGTATAGAATACTGAAACTAGCAAATCCAAGAGTGATGGAGATTTGGATAAGGGGTGTAAGTAGGCAAAAAACCCAGAAGAGAGAAACAGAGTCACAACAATTAGATGAGGCAAACATGTGGAGATAGCTTTGCGCCTGCCTTCTCTGGTGGGCATCCTCAGCACAGTGGAGAAGATATAAATGTAAGAAATATCAATAAATACAAAACAGCCAAAATCTAACAGTAGGCTGAGCCCAATGACTACTAATTCCCCAATGTTATATGAACAGGCGAGAGAGAGCAGTTGTGGGACATCACAGAAGAACTGATTAACTACAGGAGACCTGCATATGGGTATAGAAAAGGTAGAAGCTGTATGAAGAATTGCATTGAGACATCCACTGACCCATGAAGAGGTGGCCATCTGTACACAAGCTTGATGGCCCATGATGATGTCATATCTGAGAGGATGGCAGATGGCAACATAGCGGTCATAGGACATGATTGTGAGTAGTGCTACTTCTGTACTGGCTAAGAGGAAGAAGAAAAAGACCTGTGAAACACATCCAAGGAAGGAAATTGTGTTTTTATTTATTAAGGAGTTCATTATTGATTTGGGGACAGTGATGGAAATGAGGCAGAGATCAAGAAAGGACAGGTTCTTCAGGAAGAAGTACATCGGCGTGTGGAGCCTATGATCCTTGGTGGTGAGGATGATGATGAGAAGATTCCCCAGTATGGCTGCCAGGTAAATCAGCAAAAATAAGACCGCGTGTAAGATCTGGATCTCCTTAATATCTGAGAAGCCCATGAGGAAGAATGTTCCCCCAGAGGTGAAGTTATCCATTTCTCAGGATATTTAATCAATTACTCTAAAAAATAAAGTAAGCAAATTAGGACTCAGCTAAAGAAAATTTAATGTTGTTTTATTAATTTCCCTTTCTCTTACTGTCACGAGCATCTATCATAATATTTAAGACCACATGAGACCACCAGAAAGCCTCCATCAAAGTCACTGAACCACAGCCATCACACTGCAATATGACTGAAGGTGGTGTCAGTCCATTCCAAATCGTCCATCACATCCGTCTAGGGCCAGGACTACACTCTGGATCTCTCTCAAATAGAACTTTTTATAATGTATATTGCAATAAGTAATGAGATAAACCAAGGAATATGAGCAATCACCTAAATATAAATTCCAGCTTACTCATTTACTAGCTTTTTGAGCCTGAATAAATATCACAGTATCAGTTTATTCAATGCACAGAATGAGCTTCCCAATTCGATTCAATTAAATATTGCATATAACAATGCCTACCATAATTCACTAACAAGAAGGTATTTAACAAACACCATTTCTTCTATTTATCCAATTTTCCTTCATTGTGCCTGCATCAGGAAATTTTGAAAAACTTTCAAAAAGCTTTTTTATTCTCTTTATTACAAAGTTCTTTCTGTGTGTGTGTGTGTGTGTGTGTGTGTGTGTGTGTGTGTGTGTGTATTGGATCACTGCTGCATTGTATTGTCTTTGAGTTGACTTCAATTCTTGAAATTGTAGGAAACTTCCAATTATATGAATTCCTATTCATTGAAATACTAATTAGATAAATACTTATGGAATATTATTGACTATTTTTGGTACTGAGACCCATTCTGTATCTATTCTCTTAATATTTTTTTTTTTTGAGAGAGAGAGTCAGTTGAGTGGGGAGGCAGAGAGAGAAAGTCACTGGGGGGTGTGAGACAGAGAGAGAGAGAGAGGGAATCTGAAGCAGGCTACAGGCTCTGAGCTGTCAGCACAGAGCCCTATGCAGGGCTCACACCCACAAACCCCAAGAACTCCTAAGTGACCTGGCATCCCCATTCTCTATCTATTTATAAATTAATTTCAACCTTATTAAACTGCCTTCATATGTATGATGTCCCATTTCTACCTCTAAATTACTTCTAATATCTTGTTGGTTCCCTCATTCACTATCACTATTTTTGATCTGTTTGTTTTATACTTGCATAAGAGTCATGATTTTATACATTTAAAAGAAAATATCCTGTAGCACCTGCCATGAATAGTAACTGCTCATACTGAAGCACAAATTTGGAGAAAGGCTTCAGAGAATTTTTATACAAAACAATTACTTAGTTTATCAAAAACACAGACAATAGTAAACTACTAGTCAATCTTCATACTTTTAAAGAAAAATGTTTGTTTATGTATGTATGTATGTATGTATTTTGAGAGAGAGAGAGAGATTGAAAGCATGAGCCAGAGAAGGACAGAGAAAGAAAACCTTAAGCAGGCTCCATGATCAGTGTTCAGCATGAGGCTGGATGCTTGTCAAGACTAATTTTTTAACCAGCTTTATTGTTATATAATTGATATAATCATACTATAAACATGACTTTCTATTTATCTGGGTATTATTTTAACACATCAACTGCATACCTGTTTACAGAGTATTTGATGTATTGTATCTTCTAATTACATCTACCTATGTTCTCCCTTAACCCACCTGATACCATCTGTCATAAAATTAGCTAACCAACCAGCAAACAAAAAACAAAATAATTTGTAAATGCCCTTCTATTATCCAAGGGAGTCTTTTATTCCTTATGTATTAGGATTTAAGCATATGTATGTATATATATATATATATATACACATATATATTCAGATATATATGTATATATATTCTATCATGATATTATCATATATATATATATATATATATATATATATATTCTATCATGATATTATCTACTCAGCTGAACCAGTGGTTCACAAAGTGTGTGGGCCCCGGCCAGCAATATCAGAATAATTTTGACACTCATTAGAAAATGCAGATTCTTGAGACCTCATTTCAAATATGCTGAATCAGAAGCTCTGATTCAGTTTGGCCAAGTGAGTTTTGTTTTAGCCATACATGCTACAGTTTGAAAGCTGTGCTTATAGTATTGTAGTTCATAACTTTTACTTCTGTGCTTTACTGGCACCCTTTTTAATTTTTATCTTTTAAAGTTAGTATATGATTTAACTTGGATGTAGAAATTTAAAAAACAACAAATTTATAGAAACAGAAAAGATTATTGATTTTTCAGGAATGGGATGAGGTATGCAGTGTACAGAAATGTCTGAGGATGGTCAAAGGGCTACCAACTTTCAGTTATAAGATGAAGTTCTGGAGATCAAACTAATGCCAAGAAGACTATAGTAATCAATGCTGTTTTGTATATTTGAAAGTTACTAGTAAAGTATATTTTAAAAGTTTGTACCACACACACACCAAAATACTATGTAAAGTGATGGATGTGTTAACTGACCTTATTGTGGGAATTGTTTTGCAATATATAGTTATATAAAATCACTGCATTCTTATATATCAATTTATCCCAATACAGGTGGGAAAAAAGTAGTCATAAACATTAATTACTTATCTTTTATTTTTAAAGTCTACTTTAAAGTTTTCAACAATAAAAATCAGTTCTCAGCAGCAACCTCAACTTCCCTCTGGAGATAGTTATTTATCTTAAACTTATTTATTCTGAATTCCATATTAATTATTAAACAAAAGAGAATATAATATATCATTACCGTACAATTCTAATAAACATGTAAGATAGTGTCTTGGTGACCAAATGAGTTCAGACACTAACTGCATCAGAAATTGTGAGGAAATCACAGTGAATTTGATGTAGTATGTGGAAAGTAAATGATTAGCCCTTGGAATAATACTATATACAAGAGAAAAGAGAATAGGAGCTATTTAAGCCCAAGAATGCAATGTGAAAAAAGCAGGATCAAGGCAGTCTGAAGAGGTGGAGGTAGAATGCTTCAAAACAAAGTTATACAGACATGATGTGGGGTAGGAATGTGAGGCATTGCAGGACATAAACTAAGTGGTTCAGCCTTCACTATGTCTTCACTGACAGCAAAGGGCACTCCAGGGTTTGAAGAGGATGGCATAATAAAAATGGCATTTCTTATAATTCAATTGTTATGTTCTGTAATTTTGAAGGAAAATTTTTTGTTAAAGAGAAACAGAGAGCATATTATCTTAATAGTACACCTATAAGTCATGTAATGAAGTTCTGGCATAACTATACATCAAAAAGTATGAGATGGAAAGAGAAAATGCAAATAACAAGAGAAAGAAGATGTACAGGAAATTTGAACGTGTTATGGAATAAATACAAGTGAAATTAAGGCTCAGATAAAATTCTATATATAGATCTGTGGTGAGGAATTGCTCCATCTTTGCTCCAAAACCAGCCAGAAGATAGAATGTCCTTGTCTGTGTCCAACACCTATCTACTTTTTCCGACTATGGCACTCTTGCTTGTGCTCTGAATTCTAGTGTTATAGCAAACTGTTCTGCTAACTACAAACTTAGAAGAAAAGGCTTTCCAAAGAGAGTTTGTTCTTGTTTTTGTTATTAACCTCAGAGAGGATGAAAAAGTTGTTTTATGTGTTGAGAAAAGGTGGTTGTGTCTATCTTGATAAATATGAAATAAAAACATAAACTGTATTACTCGTATTAAGAAATTCATGGAGGACCTGGGTGCTCAGTCAGTTTGTGTTTGACTCTTGATTTTGGGTCAGGTCATGACCTCACAGTTTGCAAGATAAGCACCCTATGTCTGTTCTACCCTGACAGTGTGAAGCCTGCTTGGGATTCTCTCTCTCCATCTCTCTCTGCCCCTCCTCTCTCCCCTCTCTCTCAAAATAAATAAACTTAAGAAATCCCTTACATTATCATTTCATTCTTAGAAGTGTTTTGTAGCAGGAAGAATCTGTCCTTTTTTCCTCAAAATACCAACAGACTTTCCACAACTTGATTTACCCTGGCTTCCATGCCTGGGGTAAGAATGAAGCTGACACTGGTCCCTCTTCACTTCCTTGGACCTTCCACTGATGGGAATATCTCAAGCTGTAAATGCTAAGCAGCTGTTAAATGATTAACTATCTTCAACCAAGCCAGTGTATTAGATTTTTAAAATTTAATTATTTATATTAATAAGGTAAAGCAGATATTTATAGAAGTAAAGTATCTTATATTTTGATAAGCCTGAACATATTTCTAGTATCTTAAATGTTTTAATGCTAACTGCTCATATTTGTGTTTTAATAGCTCAAAGTTCAAATCCATGTATCCTCTGAAGGAAGATTTATTCAGTATCGCCCTCTCCCTCTCAATTCCTTTCAAGTAGAACAGATGGGATTTCTGTTCTCTTGTATTGTTTTTGTTGTGTTGTGTTTTGTTTTGTTATTCAGAATAATTGGACCTGATAAGCCATGCATTTTGTCAAGTTAGCCAAGCCAAGAGTAAATCACAATTCATGAAATGCACTTTTGGGAAAGTGAGATCTTGTCTAATCACCTATGTCAGCCACATTATAATATATTTTTATCTATTCTTGACTATGACTTACATCCATTCTTAAAGAAACTCATTATATTAACAGATTGGAGAACTTGAGGAACTAGTCCCAACTCACACAGGGTAGAGGCAGAATTTGAACGCAGGTGGCCTCACTCCTAAGGTTTAAAAGCTAAAAAGTCTATGTGACGGTAAAACTTAAACTTGTCTGTATCCCTAGTTTCCAGCATCAAAAGCTTTTGCAGAAGTTTTTATTTAGCACTCTTCTTCAGCATGGTGCTTCTCTCTGTGAAAACAGACTTACTGTATCAATTCTCTAGATTATGGGACATATCAAAGTGCAGCGGATGGCAGAGCACTGGCTTAATGGGGTCTCCTCCTTTCAACCTTTCTTTGTGAACTTTTGAAACGAGAACACTAACAGTTAATGTTAACACTCTTACTCTGTGCACTTCATCCATATTAACTCTGAGGTTTGAAATGGATTATCACACACACTTTAAAGATAAGAAAATGAATACTTACAGAAGTGTAATCATCTGATTTGGGTTTCAAAGCAAAATGGCAGGCATAAACAGGCTCAGAACGAGAACAGTATAAGCATCATCAACATGATTGTCTACAGAATTTTGACTTGGCAGAGTGTACTAAGAGCCATAGGTTCCTGTCAATGCTTTTTCACCATTTTAAAGTGATTCTCTATTGATTGGGTAAGTAAATGCCCTGGGAATAGACCCAGATTTAAAAACAAAACAGAAACAACCAAAAAAAAAAAAACCGCCCGTATTGTCCTTGGAAAGAAAGACACTTTAAAGGACTTACCACATTCATCACCGAAGTTGTGGCAAAAACTAACAAGATACAGACTATTCCAAGCTTACCTCTTTTTTTATCATCATGATAGGAAAAAAAATTCATTACCTTAAGGTGCATATACTTAATTTACAGTAAAGTTGAACAAGTTTTAAAATGTATATGAACCACTTGCCTTAATTTTGTGTCAGATGCCTTTTTATAACTTTTCCCTATATTTATTATCTTTATTGCTTTCTTTAGGCTTTCCATATGTTTGGAAATTTAGGACTTAACAGTCTTATGCTTTTCAGGTATAAGAACAATTATTTTTTTAATTTCATTTATTTGTTTGTTTCTTGGTAATAATATTTTCCAGGCAAGACTTAATTTAATCTAGCCAAATGTACTAATCTGTTTTGTCATGACTTCTGGCTTTGAGGTGTAGTTTAGAAAGGATTTGTTTTCTCCCTTCATATACTTTAGGTTATACTATTTTTTAAAAAGCAAGATATACTTTTATATAGTTTTTCAACTTTTCATCATTTCTCTTTCTCATTCAAAAGTGTTTTAAATTTTATCTTATTCATAGCATCATTGTAAAATTCTTTTTAGCTTATTTTTATTGTTGTAGATTTTATAATAGCTCATTATCAAATAATTGCTTCAGTATGTTTTTTACTAATCTTCTAGGCATACAATCATAATCTTCTAAAATTAAGCATAACATATTGTATTCCAACTTCAACCCTCATATATATTTCATATATTTAGTTATATTGATAAACTCCAAAGTGTCGAGTAGCAAGTAGACTTTTCTTATTTCTGATGGTTTGGGAAACATGCACCATGTTGCACACTTCATATATACTATGGGTATAAATTCAATGCTAACATATTATTAGGTTTTATTAAAAATTAGTGCTGAGTTTCATAATGACATGATTCTTCTTAATTTAATTAATATTGAAATATATTAATATATTTCCTGTCAGTAAAACTAATTTGACCTCTGGAATAGAATAGATTCTGTGCTATAATTTTTAGTGGCTTTTGGAGGACAGATATTATTGCTTTAGTTGAGTGCATTCCCCTGGTATTTACAAATGTAATTTATACTTGCATATTTTTTCTGAATATATAGTTTGAAAAATATTTACAATAGAGAAAACAATGAAAATTACAATCAGCCTTATACACACATAATATTGATAAATAAGTCAAGAATATAACTTTTAAAAGTAAAAGAGGAAACAGAGACTTTAACAAAGATAAAGTATGACACTCTATAATCATGAAGGCGACAATCCAATAAGAAGATATAAGTCATATATGTTATGCATCTAATATGGGAATGCCCAAATACATAAAAAGTTAATAACAAACATAAGGGAACTAATTGATAATGACAATAATAGTAGGACTTCATCCCTCACTTATTTCAATGGTCATAACATGTAAACAGAAAATCAGCAAGGAGACAATGTCTTCAAATGAGACTGGACTAGATGGACTTATCTGATATATTTAGAACATTCTATGTTAAAACACAGAATACACATTCTTTACAAGTGAACATGGAAAATTCTTCAGAATATATCAAATATTAAGCCACAGAAGAAGTCTAACAAACTCAAAAACATAAAATCATACCATGTATCTTTTCTGACCACAACATTATCAAGCTAGAAGTCAATCACAAGAAAGAATCTGGAAAGACTAAAAATCCATGGAGGTTAAGTAATATGTTGCTAGGCATTGAATGAGTAAACTAAGAAATAAAAGAAGAAATAAAAATTTGCTGGAAACAAATGAAAAAGAAAACAATGGTTCAAAATCTTTGGAAAGCAGCAAAAGCTTTTTAAAGAGATGAGTAGATAGTAATAGAAGACTTCAGAACAAAGTAAGAAAATTCTCAAATATACAATCTAAGCTTACACCTAAAGGAGCCAGCAAAAGATCAACAATAAAACTCTAAAACCAGAAGCAGGAGGTAAATAATAAAGAATAGGGCAGACATAAATTATATAGACTATAAAACAACAAAACAACAACAGCAACAAAACTGAAGAAATTAATAAAACCAGGACTTTGTTCTTTGAAAAAACCAATAATATTGAAAAAAATATATAGCCAGACTTACCAGGAAGAAAAGAAAAATGACCCAAATCAGTAAAATTATAAATGAAATAGGAGAAATAACAACACAAGCGAAATGCAAACAATGATAAGAATGTATTATGAAAAAGTATAAGCCAACAAATTGGACAATCTCAAAGAAATGAATAAATTCCTACTAATATACACTAATGAAACTGAAACAGAAAGAAATAGAAAGTTTGAACAGATGATTACCAGCAAAAAAAACCCTGAATCAGTAATCAAAAGACTCACATCAAACTTAAAGCCAGAGCCAGATGGCCACACAAGAGAATCCTACCAAATATTTAAAGAAGTGTTAATACTATCCTTCTCAAACTATTCCAAAATGAAAATGGAAAATGAAGGAAAACTTCTAAATTCATTTTATGAGACCACCATTACCCTGAAATTAATAAAAAAGTGATTTGGGACACCCTGTCCATGGTAGAGAGACTGGAGTGTCGCCACTTTTCTCCTCATTGCCAAGATGGTGGGGCCTCTGGGAAAGGATAGTGTGGAGGTGGGACCCACCCACAACAAACCCAGCCCCGGTGTGCTTGTTAAATGCATATCTACAACATGTTGACACTGACCAACCATACAGCCCCTCCTTCAAACCAGTATTGTCACTGATTCCAAGGAACTCAGAGGGTTACTTCAAAAAACAAGTCAAAGCACCAGGTGGAGTATCCAAATCATCACTAGGAGTAGGGAGAAAAAGCAACCAGATGCATAACAACAGAGAGCATGTACACACTCCAAAGCACACCTCCTGAAGGGGCAAGGCCTGGACAGTGTATGACTAATCTTTAATATAGTAGCATTCCAGGTGCAGGACCCAAAACATGCTTTTAAAATACATAAGGGACAGAAAACTAGCCAAAATGACAAAACTGAAGCATTCTCTTCAAAGGAAATTCCAAGAAGAAATGATAGCCAAGTAATTGATCAAAACATATACAAAAATATATCTGATCAAGAATTTAGAATAAAAATCATAAAATTAATCGCTGGGCATGAAAAAAGCATAGGAGACAGCAGAGCATCTACTGCTGCAGAAATCAAGGCTGTAAAGTCAGGATGAATTAAAAAATGCTATAAATGATGTGCAAAATAAAATGGAGGCAGCCACAGTGAGGATTGAAGAGACAGAAGAGAGAATAGGTGAATTAGATGATAAAATTATGAAAAAAGAGGTAGCTGAGCAAAAGGGAGATAAAATAAATTCTAGATATACCCTGAGGGGAGAATTAGAGAACTAAGTGATCCAATCAAATGGAATAATATCTATATCATAGGAATTCTAGAAGAAGAAGAAAAACAGGGGCTCAATGTGTACTTGAACAAATCATAGCTGAGAACTTCCCCAATCTAGGGAAGGAAATAGATACTGAAATCCAAGAGGCACAGAGAACTCCCTTCAGAAATAACTTGAATTGATCTTCTGCACAACATATCATAGTGAAACTGGCAGTATTTTGCCAGGATAAAGAGAGAACTCTGAAAGCATCTAGGGATAAATGGGTCTTGATCTATCAGGGTAGACACATAAGGGTAGTAACAGAGCAATATAATGAAACTTGGCAGCCCGGAAGGGAGTGGCAGGAAATATTCGATCTGCTGAATAGGAAAAATATGCAGCCAAGAATCCTTTATCCAGCAAAGCTGTCATTCAGAATAGAAGGGGAGGTAAAGGTTTTCCCAGACAAACAAAAACTGAGGGAGTCCATTACCATTAAACCAGCCATACAAGAGATCCTAAGGGGGACTCTGTGAATGAAATGTTACATGGATCATAATGTACCAGAGACATCACTATAAGCATAAAACCTACAGATAACACAATGACTCCAAACCCTTATCTTTCAATAATAACACTGAATATAAATGGACTAAATGCTCCAATCAAAAGATATAGGGTATCAGAGTGGATAAAAAAAATAAGACCCATATTTGCTGTCTAAAATAGTCCCATTTTAGGCCTGAGGACACCTTCAGATTGAAAATGAAGGGATGGAGAACTATCATTCTACTGGAAGTCAAAAGAAAGCTGGAGTAGTCATACTTATATCAGACAAACTTGATTTTAAGCTAAAGGATGTAACAAGCGATGAAGAAGGGCATTATATCATAAATATGTGGTCTAACCATCAAGAACAACTAAAAATTATAAATGTTTAGACTCCCAATTTGATTACACCCAAATATATAACACATTGATCACAAACATAAGCAATATTAATGATAAGAATGCAGTAATTGCAGGTGAATTTAATACTGAACTTACATAAATGTACAGGTAATATAGGCAGAAAATCAATAAAGAAACAATGGCCATGAATGATACACTGGGCCAAATGGACTTGATAGATATATCTGCAACTTTCAATCCAAAAGCAAAAGAATACACATTTTTCTCGAATACACATGGAATATCCTCTGAGTTAGAGCACATCCTGGGTACCAAAACAGCCCTCAATAAATGCCAAGAATTAAGATCATACCATGCACGTTTTCAGATCACAATGCTATGAAACTTAGAATCAATCACAGGAAAGTCAGCAAAGTCACTCCTAAGAGGAAACTACAGAAAGTAGTTTTCTATCCAGAAACTTGAAAAATACTAAATACAAAAACCTAATGCACCTAAATACACCTAAAATAACTAGAAGCAGAACAACAAAGAAATCTTATGGTCAGAGAAATAATTAAGATCAGCAGAGAAATAAGCCATATAGAATTTTTTTTAAAAAGTAGACGAGATGAATAAAACTAAGAGTTGTTGTTTTTTAATAAACAAATTGAATGCCCCTAGCCAGACTTCTTAAAAGAGAAATACCAAAAAAGGTAAAATCATGAATGAAATTGGATTTATCACAACCAACCCCTCAGAAATGCAAACAATTATTAGAGAAAATACTATGAAAAATTATATGCAAACTGGGAAAAATGGACAAATGCCTAGCCACCCACACACTACGAAAATGCAAATAGAAAGAAATAGTGCTATTGCTGGGTCATAGGGATTTACCCAAGGGATACAGAAGTGCGGATGCATAGGGGCACATGTACCCCAATGTTCATAGCAACCCTGTCAACAATAGCCAAATCATGGGAAGAGCCTAAATGTCCATCGCCTGATGAATGGATCAAGAAGATGTGGTATATATATACAATGGAGTATTACATGGTAATGAGAAAGAATGAAATCTGGCCACTTGTAGCAATGTGGATGGACCTCTAGGGTGTCATGCTGAGTGAAATAAGTCAAGTGGAGAAGGACAGTTACCATATGTTTGCACTCATAGGTCTAACAGGACAAACCTAACAGAGGACCATAAGGAGGGGGAGGGGGAAAGAAATCTGGGGAGAGAGAGGGACGCAAATCTTGAGAGACTATTGAATACTGAAAATGAACCGAGGGCTGAAGGGGGATGAGGATGGGGGAAGAGGAGGATGCTCATGGAGGGGGCATTTGTGGGAAGAAGCACTGGGTGTTATATGGAAACCAATTTGACAATAAACTATTATAAAAAACTATGTACTTATGATGATTGTACATGGTCTTTTTCTTAAAAATTGAAATCAATGACTGCTAGAAATTTTCCCTAAGCTTCCCTGTTCTCTTAGTTCCTTCTTCTGTGTTCTTTGTTTTACATTGTGTACTCTTGGTCCTGCCTTCTGATTCTGGCTCCACCATCTGGTACCTTAATTTATTTTTTCTCCAAAGTTAGTACACAGTTGAAAGTGAGTATTTGTTAGCACTCTGCTTTCAGCCAGAATAATTTTCATATCTTCCATACTTCCTTCATTTTGTGTCCTGTTTCTCAGTCTCAAGTTGACAGTGTTTCTACTGTGTGAAAATTCTCAAAAATGTTTTTTATCTGGCATAGATTTCATAGATACTCTATTACACAAAAGCCAAATTCAAAACTTTTTGACATAGGATGACATAGTTGAGGTACAAACACTTAGATGTATCCAGTGGACATACAGTTTGATTTAAAAGATTTGTAAGATATATCCCTACATTCTTATAACTAAATACTTACACCTTTTGATATTGTCAAGGTTTCAACAAAATACATTACAGACATACACTAATTTTTATTTCTATGCCATGCTTTGAGCAAGCATGTCTAAATTGTTACATCTTTTGGTGTCTTTATAACCTGATAATTATCTATTTCATCAACATATGGTTCCTGTTTTAAATTTAAATTTTAGTTAGTTAACATAAAATTCAATATCAGTTTCAGGATTAGAATTCAGTGATTTATCACTTACATATAACACCTAGTGCTCATCACAAGATGTGCCCTCCTTAATGCTCACTACTTATCTAGCCCATCCCCCACTCACCTCCCTCCGTCAACCCTCAGTTTGTTCTCTATCCCTAAGAGTCTCTTAATTTGTTTCTACATCTTCTCTTCCCAATCCTTCCCATATGTTCATCTATTTTGCTTCTTAAATCCCACATCTGAGTGAAATCATGTTATTTGTCTGTCTACGATTATTGACTTATTTTGCTTAGCTTCCTATATTCTAGCTCCATCTTAGGTAGTTTTATTTTTAGTTTTTTGAGGAATCTTTATACTGTTCTTCAGAGTGCTGTACCAGTTTCCATTCCCACCATCAGGCAAGACAGTCTCCCTTTCTTCACATTCTTACCAACATCTGTTGTTTCTTGTTTTATGTTTTGTAAATGTTTGCCATTCCGACAAGTGTGAGGTGGTATTTCATTGTTGTTCATTGGTTTGTTTGTAATTCCCTGGCATTGAGCATCTTTTCATGTGGCTATAAGCCATTCTAAATGTCTTCTTTAAAAACATGTCTATTTGTATCTTCTGCCCATTTCTTACCTGTTTTTATCCCAGAAATAGTGGGTTTGTTATATTTTTATTTATCTTTTATTTATTAAAATATAATTTTAGTTAAGTTAGCTAACATACAGTGTATGCAGTGTGGCCTTGGCTTTGGAAGTAGATTCCCATGATTAAACCACTTACAACACCCAGTTCTCATCCCAACAAGTGCCCTCCTCAAGGTCCATTGCTCGTTCCCCCCCCTCACCTATTTATCCCAATCAACCCTCAGGTTTTTTTTCTGTATTTAAGAGTCTCTCATGGTTTGTCTCCCCCTCTGTTTGAAACTACTTTCCCCCTTCTCTTTCCCCGTGGTTGTCTGTTAAGTTTCTCAAATTTGACATATGAATGAAAACATACGATATCTGTCTTACCCTGACTGATTTATTTCACTTAGCATTCACCATCCGGTTCCATCCACATTGCTGCAAGTGGCAAGTTGCATTCTTTCTCATTCCCAAGTAATATTCCATTGTATGTAAAAACCACATCTTCTTTATCCATTTATCAGTTGATGGGCAATTGGGTTCTTTCCATGATTTGGCTATTGTTGGTAATGCTGCTATAAACATTGGGGTACATATGCCCTTCAAATCAATATTTTTTGTATTCTTTGGGTAAATATCTAGTAGTGCAAATGCTGGGTCATAGGGTATTTCTATTTCTAATTATTTGAGCAAGCTCTATATGGTTTTACAGAGTTGCTATACTAGTTTGCATTTCCAAGCTTTGCAAAAGGGTCTCTCTTTCTCTGCATCCTTGCCAACATCTGTTGTTGCCTGAATTGTTGATTTTAGCCATTCTGACAGGTGTGTGGTGGTATCTCATTGTGGTTTCGATTTTCATTTCCCTGCTGATGAGTGATGTTGAGCACATCTTTTTATGTGTCTGTTGGACATCAGGAGGTTTTCTTTGGAAAAATGTCTAATCCTGTCTTCTGCTCATTTCTTCACTGGATTGTTTGTTTTTTGGGTGTTGAGTTTGGTAAGTGGTTTATAGATTTTGGATACTAACCCTTTATTATATGTCATTTGCCATTCTATTCTACCATCCCATACCCTGCCTCTTTTTTTTGTTGATTCTTTCATTCGCTGTTAAGAATCTTTTTAACTTGATGGCATTCCAAGAGTTGCCATGAAAAAAAAATCACTAGAAAAGAGTCATTGACCTAAATATAAAATATGAAACCGAATATTTTTCTAGAAAATATAATAAAAGAAATCATCGTAAATTTAGAGTAGATTAATTCTGCTATAAGACACATATCAAAAACATAAACCCTGGGGCACCTGGGCCGCTGTTGTTAAGCGTTCAATTTCATGATCTCACTGCTCGTGGGTTTGAGCCCCGCCTCTGGCTCTGTGCTGACGGCTCAGAACCAGAAGCCTGCTTTGTATTCTGTGTGTGTCTCTCTCTCTGCCTCTCCCCCACTCACACTCTATTTTTCTATCAAAAAGTGAATAAATATTTTAAAAATTAAAAAACATAAACACTGAAAGATAAAAAATGATAATATTTACTTAATGACAATTAAAAACCTTTTGCTCTGTAGGAGATTTTGTTAAAGAAATGAGTAAGAAAGTCAAAATTTGAAGAAAATACACACACATGCACATATCCAAATCATACACATACAAATTTTATGTGGAACTACAACAATGTAATAATATGTGAGAAAATAACAATTACAAATATACACCACCTATGAACACTTAAGTTTCACTGTAATGGTGAGTAAATAGATGAAAACATTCTATTGTTATCAGAAAATTTCAAAGTGAGACATAAGATACCCTACACACCCATTAGACCATCTAAAATTACATAGGGACAATACTAAGAGTTGGTGAGAAAGTACAGAATAGAGCCATCATGACTGGAGAATGATAAATGACACTTACCATATAATCTAGCAATTATGCTCCTTACTATTTATTCAAATAAAAGGAAACACATTTTTGCCAAGGATTTGTACATGACAGTTCAAAGCAGCTTTATTCTTCTTAAACGAAAATAGGAATGAATATAAATATCTATAACAAGTTAAAATGATTCAATTATGGTATATTTATTCAAAGGAATACAACTCAGCACTAAAAATAAATAGGCTTATGAAATACACAGAACCATGAATTCAATCTATAACTTATTACAGTGCATGAAATAAACCTAACACTAGACATATATACTTTATGATTTTGCCTATATGAAAACCTAGAAAAAAAGCTAACACATAGCAATACAAAGGAAAGTAGTGATTGCTTGAATCTAAATGAAAAAATTAATCGAGTGCATGAGGCATGAGAAAACTGAGTATATAAGAAAGTTATATTCCTTGACTGTGGTTGCAGTTACATACATGTGTATGTTTCCCAGAATATATTGAAATGTACACTTATAACAGGCGTAGTTTATCATATACCAAATATAATTGCAAAATATACTTTAAAATCATCTCCCACTACCATTTGGAGACTTATTCTTAGTGAAAACATGATTAATACCTTGGTACAATATTTGGCATCCTTAGATAGTTAGCAACTTTCAAGTCTCTCCTTGCTGATTTTCACTTAAACATTGATAACAAGTGGTTTACAGTTTCATTCTTTAATAAATAAATGTTTGATTTCCTTTGCATTTATGCATAAGGTGTAAGTATGTATTTTTTTACATATGAAATTATCAATGTTCACAAAGCAACATTATGTACAAAACATAACTTTTCTTGAATAATTTGAACAAGCTCAAACATATTTAATTATCTAGATTTCATTTCATCTAGTTATCTAGATTGTCATTTTCTTATCTTCTGATACAATGTTTGCCATATTTTCATACACTGCATATATTCACTATGATCCTGTATATAAGATCTCTGTGAAATGGTTTAACCTTGGAGTCTACAAAATGGGCAGCACAGTTTTTTATACACTTGCTCAATGTTTTCTTAGTTTTTTGTTATGAAATGGTTCTCAGTGTTTACTTTTATCTTATTTATCTGTACTGTTAGTTTAAAAAAGACTTTTCAATGCTAATCCTGTATATACTGTGTAGCTAGGGAATACTATCCTTTGGCCACACCTATGGTGACTGAAATGTTGAAAGATACAATACTATATTCATAAATGAGGGGTGAACACCACGGGCAGTAGCAGCTAATGAAGCCACTTAGGAGGCTATTCCTTCAGTTTCTGTAAAGACTTTTTAAATTTTTCTCATAGTTGCTTTGTTGATTCTTTGGCTCTGACCCTCTCCAAAGGATAATCTTCAGGGAATCTACAGGGATGCCCCAAGGCAAATTTCCAAAGCTCAATGCTAATTAAATTCTAACACTTCTCACAAGGGTGATTTCAGACCATGCTTTCCCCCCACCCCCATCCTGGCTACTGGGTATGCAAAATTTGAGAAAAAAATACGCACAGGGAATTTGGTGTTTATAGCATAGATGGTATAAAAGAGCCAATAAAATATCAGGGAGATTACTTAGCTTATTTCTCTTATGGATAAACAGCTCTAATATATAGCTTGCTTAAAAGAAACATTTATAGAACATTTAACTGATAAAATTCAATTCCTGAAAAACAACCAAACAGAATAAAGGCTGTGAGTACAACTGGGAATATAATTTGCACTATTTTTCACTTGCCTAGAGAGTAGTGAAATTACTTAATAGCACTTTTATACTTTTGGATATTTCTGCAATCTGGCACAATATTCTTTCTCAGACATTGATTCTGAGATGTAGGATAGGCAACCATAGCTTATAAATTAAAACCTCTGTAGGGATCCTGGGTAACTCAGTCTGTTACGCGCTCTAACACTTGATTTTGGCTAAGATCATGATCTCACAGTTTGTAGTATCAAACCCCATGTCAGGTTCTGCACGAAAGCACAGATCCTGCTTGGGATTCTTTCTCTCTCCCTCTGCCCCTCCCCTACTCATCCTCTTTCTCTCTCAAAAAAATAAGCTTAGGGGCGCCTGGGTGGCTCAGTCAATTGAGCGTCAGACTTCGGCTCAGGTCATGATCTCACAGTTCATGAGTTAGAGCCCCGCGTCAGGCTCTGGGCTGACAGCTCAGAGCCAGGAGCCTGCTTCAAATTCTGTGTCTCCCTCTCTCTGTCCCTCCCCTGCTCATGATCTGTCTTTCTCTGTCTTTCAAAAATAAATAAAAATGTCAAAAAAAACTTTTTAATTGGCTTAAAAAACACTGTAAGTAAATTTCAGTAATTTATACATTAAGTTTTAAATTTTAATGTATTTTAAAATATAAATATTATAATAATATACAATATCATAAATGATATAAATTTATAGACATAAAATAATATAAATTAAATATATAAATATTTTATTTTTATAAAAGCATTAAATTATTTAAAATTAATTTTTCTACCATAGTTTCCTCCTACAATTATATAAAGCACGTGTAATTTTATTTTTAATAATAGCTGATATTAAATAACCATGATACCTTTTAGAGAGGGAAAAATAATTTTCTCTTTGGAATGATGTAGACTTGAGTCTTTTGTCATAATTCTATTGATATTCCTTTCAAATATTTATTCTTTTTATATTAATACTAGGAGCAAAATGTCCATGAAATAATTATTTTATAACAGCAAGAAGAAAAGAGTTACTCTGAACTTTTGGTCTTAAATGTATTATGTAATCTTAATATTTTTCTTATGGAAATAAAAGGTCAAACTTAGAAAAATATTTTGCAATAGTAGCACTTCTGTCTCCAAATGTTTTCTTAAATTATAAATTATTTTTTAAAAATTTCAATGTTTTATTTAGTTTTGAGACAGAGAGAGACAGAACATGAGAGGGGGAATGGCAGAGAGAGAGAGGTTAGACATAGAATCCAAAGCAGACTCCAGGCTGCTGTCAGCACAGAGCCCAACGTGGGGCTCAAACCTCAAACTGTGAGATCATGACCTGAGCTGAAGTCGGACGCTTACCCAACTGAGCCAACCAGGCCCCCTTATATTATGAAGTCTAAATACTGTTTTGTTTTTTTTTTGTCAGAAACACTTTAAATAACTATAGTGATGAATACTGTATTGTACACTTAAAATTGGTAAGTAGTAATATCTTATATTAAATGTTATTAAACATAAATAATTCTATGGAAACTGTTCATTGAAGGATGAAAGGAAATCTGACTTTAAAGTTATTTTCTTCATTTTTCTAACTTATGTAGAAAAACTGATGAATGAAATGATTCTAAAAATTAAAAAAACAAATTTTAAAAAGTTAAAGGAATACTTATGAAAAAATATTTCCATAGAATCGTTGAACCTTACCCTTTTATTATCTGGAGACACAATTTACTTGTTTATGAACCTCCATCCAAACCCTAAGTGATGATTATAACAGGGGTCATAAAGTTGATACATTTATGGTCATAAGACAACAATTATGCCGAGAGTTCCATCATGAGAGTTCCATCCCACCCAGTAGCCCCTGAACTGCATGTTGTAGATCCATCCTTCACCATCTTCTAATGCACAGTTTGTAAAATACTCAGTGGTGAAACAATGCCATGTTCTTCCATGTTCTTCCAACAGCCACATTTGATGTATAAACTTAGACTATGGTCTTTCTTTTAAGTTAGTTACACCACTTACAGTGATGTAACTTTGAGAAAACTATTTTTTAAGTCAGTTATTTACTTGAGAAGTGAATTATTTTACTATTTACTTTGGAAAATTAATTCCGAAATCAAATGAGCTAATTCAAGGGAAATATTTATAAAAATACAAAATGTTTCTTTTAGCAATTGATTTTTATTGTATTATTATAAAGAGTCCATGATAATCATGAAATGAATCAATACAAAATTCCATTCTTGCTTATCGGCCATTTTCTGGACTCATTGGCTCATTGCAGATCAGAGGCAATGAAATATGGATGGAACAAACCAAACAACAGTGACAGAGTTCATTTTTCTTGGGTTTTCTGCTGTTCTTTATCTGCGGCTCACCCTGTTTGTGGTGTTTCTCACTGTATACGTCCTCTCCCTCATGGGAAACTCGCTCATTATTTTCATTGTTCTCACGGATATCACACTACAAACACCCATGTA
>NC_043705.1:3179820-3197263 GCF_006229205.1 Suricata suricatta
AGTCTCCAGGTGTGCCTGCGGTTTTCAGCTGGATCCTGGATTGGGGGCTTCATCGCCCCTCTGCTACCTACCATACTCATCTCGCGTCTAAACTTTTGTGGCCCTCAGAAGATCAACCATTTCTTTTGTGACTCAGACCCCATTTTTAAACTGTCATGCTCAGATACATTTTTGGTGGAGACCTTGGGCTATACATGTACCTCTGTTGTGATTCTAAGTTCTTTCCTTCTCACTATATCTTCCTATGGATATATTGTGGTCACAATAATCAAACTGTCTTCCCAAAAAGCTCAGAAAAAAACTTTCTCCACCTGTGCTTCCCACCTCACTGTGGTATCTATCTATTACGGCACCATTATCTTTGCTTATGTTCGCCCTCCAGCCCAGCACAACTTAACTATTGGTAAAGTAATCTCAGTCTTCTACTGCGTGGTCACTCCATTGGTAAATCCTCTCATATACACCCTGAGAAACAAAGATGTGAAGATAGCTTTCAGAAAAGTTCTAGCAAGAAAAACATTGCTTTTGACCAGAAAGTTACAGAACATTTGAGAGAATTCTTCAAATAATCAATATAGAATGTCATCCCAAATCACAGTTTCAAACATTAAGATTTGAAAAAATATATTAAATTATATCACTTAATATGGAGATTTTAGGTTGAATTCTACTAAAATAAAATTGTATAATTGTTATGCTTTAATGTTTTAGTGCAGTGCCACAGTCAAAGAGATAACTTCAACTTTCTGTTCATAAGACATTCACAATCAGAAAGTAGCCTGACTTAATTCCATGTGATATTTCAATTGAATGTTTTCATAATTTAAACATTAATAGTAGCTGCAAGATAGATTGTTGTTTTAATTAAATGGTCCAGTGGTATACCATCTGATAAATGCACTATCATAAATGTGTCTGTAGCTCAAAATAATTCAATCAATAAATGCTATTAAAAACATATGATGAACCAAGAACTAAACGTAATTGATGTTGATGTAATTGTGAATATAAATTTAAATAAATACTTTATTTAGAAAGCATTAAGTAATTAATTTTCCTGGATAATAGAAATAGTAGATAAGTATTATATTAAATTCTTTCTTGATAACACAACTGGATTTTAAAATCCAGAGGCCCAGAGGTTGGGGGCGCCTGGGTGGCTCAGTCAGTTAAGTAACCAACTTCTGGCTCAGGTAGGTAATGATGTCATGGTTCATAAATTTAAGCACTACATCAGGCTCTGTGCTGGCAGCTCAGAGCCTGGAGCCTACTTAGGATTCTGTGTCTCCCTCTCTGTCTCTGACCATCCCCTGCTCATACTCTGTGTCTCTTTTCCCCAAAAATAAAATAAAACATAAAAAATACTATTAAAATTAAATAAAACAAATAAAAGGAGAAAAACACATTGACTTTATTAAGTATTTTTATGTGCAAATATAGGAGTGTTTAAATGAAAAGTGAAGACCTGAAGAAGCTGTTAGGCCCAAAAGCTTATGTATTGGTTTTTTTTTTTTTTTAATTATTTTATGTGTTTATTTTATTTTGAGAGAGAGCGACGGAACGTGAGCAGGGGAGGGGCAGAGAGAGAGAGGGAGACACAGAATCTGAAGCAGGCTCCAGGCTCTGAGCTGTCTGCACAGGCTCAAACCCACAGACTGTGAGATCATGACCTGGGCCAAAGTCGGCCACTTAACTAACTGAGCCACCCAGGCACCCCATCTTATATATTGTTTTAAGCAAAGAACAATAACTTGTGGGGTTGTGCCAAGGACAATGGCTTGTGGCTAAGACTACTAAATTGTGGGTGAGTGCCCACCAAATCTAAAGAAAGGAACGAAAGCAAGATTAGTGTTATTTTATTATTTTAGTCGGTTTGCTGTACAAGTCTCTCTCAACTTTAACACCTAAACTGCAACAAGTTTTCTTGGGACAGGGAGGGCATCTTTCTCATGTGAAATATTATGATCTAATTTCAGAAAGAAATAGACGGTCAGGGAGTCCTTCCAGCATCTTCTGTTTCTCAAGTCCATTCAGCTAAAAATAATCAAAATGACAAAATGGCATTTTCTGAATCCTTCAAAACTGCACGTATATTTTCTTATCCCATTAGTGATAGTAATCATCCCCATGGCTCTAACTGGGTTACTTTCTTCGTTTTCTTTTCTTTCATTTTCTTTCTGTCTGTCTTTCTTTATTATTAATTTTATTTTGTTTCATTTTATTTTTTCCTAAGGTAGCCAGAAGTTGGAGGTAGTTTTGTGTATTTTATAAAGAAAAGTTTGGGTCATGTAATCTAACTGAAATTTAAAGACATACAAAAGACGCTTCTTTGCTCCGTTCATTTATTTTCATCACATGCATTATTTTTATAAACTCTCACAGCTTACTTTCAAAAACTGCCACAAATAAGTTTTCACCGGAAAAGAGAACATTTGGTTACACAAATAAGAATCACATTTCCATTAGGCGATTCTCATTAAAGGAGATCGTAATGACGTCTCAGAGTCTGTGCTGCTGGAGATTGAAGAGTGAGATTGTAAAACAGAGTGCAAATGTGAGCCAGTGTACAATTATTTCTAACAAGACAATGTCAAGATGGACGTGAAAAATATTTTATTTTGATTATAAAACCAGAGCAGAATTTTTAGAAATTTAATAGAAAGAAAGGAGACAAGAAATATTTTATATATAAGACAGTTATTTACAAGTTCTTTGCTAAATCTTGACAATATATTTATAAATACCCTCTTTCATCAAGTGAAATAAGGTATATAAAGGTAACTTTTGTAAGTACTTAAAAGCAGTTTCTTGATATAGGAAATGTTTGCAAAAATTTTACTTTTTTGGCTGTAATTTTTCCTGTTGCATAAATTTACTGCATAAATATTTCTTTTCAATTTTGAATATTAAATTTGTACCTATGTGTCACCTTGAAATTTTATTGTTTTAATTTTCATGTACAGTATCTTTCTTCATCAATGATTCTTTCCTTGTAAAACAGCTTGAATTATGGAAGTTTCTTTGTAAAAAACCTAACTTGGTTATATTCTATTATTGTTAACAAAGCAAACACACACACGCATCTCATGCAGTGGTGATGTGGGAAACAAAAGCAGAAGAAAATGTAGATAAAACTTAATTTCTTTTGGAAACAAAGACAGAAAGAAAAGTATATAAAATTAAATTTCCTTATAACCTGAAGCTCAATGACAAATACTGGAGGCAGGCAGAATAAAAAAATCTCTTCAAGAACTCCCTACAGTGTTAGCCTTAATGTTAATGCTTTGATAGAGGAAAAAAAAAACCTTAGCTAGACAATATCCAGGCCTCCACATCCTGTGAGTCTTCCTTAACATGTGAAAGTCCGTTTTTGGAAACTTCACTCCTGTTTGCCTCCCCTAACTCCCAATTATATAATCAGTCACTCTTCACAATCCCAGGGCAGTTCTTTCTGCCAATGTGCCCTGTCCCCATGCTTTAATAAAACCACCTTTTTGTACCAAAAATGTCTCGAGAATTTTTTCTTGGACATCGGCTCAAAATCTCCAAATTTTCCACATCAGTAGTTTCTTATTATTTAAGTTAGAAAGCCTCGTACTTTAGAGATTACTTTATTCTCCTTTACTTTATCATTATTTATAACTAGTCCATAACGAGTTCTTCTTTTTAGGACCAAATTCATCTTCAATATATCAACACATCTTCATTTCCATAAATGTCACAAATTTAGCAGTGCATTTTGTCTTGGCAACCACAGTATTCTCTCCCAAAGACTCAATCTTTCTCACAACACTTTTTTCCAGTGTGGCCCACTTGCCAAAATCAGAGGAGACACGTCACAATGTCAGTCAAAACATGTTTTCTTCCTGCTTAGAACAAATCAATGTCTTTGTCCAGCTTGAAGAATATAAACTATGTCACTCATTCTTACTTATAAATCTTACATAGCATTACTCTAATTTATTTCCTTGTTTATGTTCTTGTCAACGTTAAAGTTTCAAATTATTTCATTATATTTGTCAGTCAAGCTTTTCTTCCATACATCATGGCACATGTTGCTCATTACTTGGATTCAACATCCTACAGCAATCATGGTGTGGTCCTTGACTTTCAGGATCTCCCATAAACATTACTTTCTTAAGGTAGAGGCCCTAAAGTTATTGGAAAAAAAAAACTTAAATCACCTTCTTCCAAGCTCTAATCTTTAGCTGTTCCATAAATATATTTTTAAGAAGTAGAAATATACTAAAATAAATTTATAAGCAGTCAACAAAATTGAATACCCAGTCAGGAAAAAAATCACATTGAAAAAATTGGAAGCTGGTAGAGTTTTTTTCATACTTGCCTCATCCCTTCCTTAGTGTGGTTAGGAAGAATATAATGGGGAGGAATGTCAAAAATTGTTCATCTTTCCTTGAGGCTAGATGGAGAAAGCATAACTTATTGGGCACATTATAAATAATCTGTAGGATGTCCTAGGTAGTCTTTTCTATCTATCCTGAGTCAGAGACCATACAAGGAAAAGAGACATGGCTGTGATTTCTGTCTGGCAAAATCTGAAGAAAACAATTCCAGTTATCACGACATGCATGAAATATGCATTGTGCAATACATTTGAAGATGGTTTGACCAAGCAATTATAGAGAGAGAAGTACAATAAAATATCTGACACACAAGAAGATACTGGAGTATGAATCCGTGGGAAATAAAGCTATTTAAAAACAATTGTGCATATGGGGAGAATCGGCAGGGGAAAGGGAGTACAAATCACAGTACCAGAGAGGAAACGTGCTGAGAAAAATATCTGAAAACGTGTTAAACCTATACCTCTGCCTAATACCAACACTCAGAACATTCTTGTCTTTGACAGTCGGGAACATTTGGAAGAGGTGGCTGTTTTTGTAAGTGCCAATTATTTAACAAAACATCAAAAGGCATTTCAAGAAACAGGAAAAGACAGCCTATTCAAAGAAACAAGTAAGAGAGATGGAAAAGAGCAGCAACGAAGGAAGACTGTACACTAGACTTGTCCTATTAATACAACTAGATAACTATTAAATAATCCTAAATACCCCAGAACACTTGAACACCAAAATCACAACTCCACAACTGAAAGGAAAGAAGATACCACATTGGAATGATGGGAGTGCCAAGATATGGTTTAAGGGAGAAAAGGATCATGGGTATGCAGAGGGGAGCTGTGGTCACAGAAAAGGGAAAGAGAGAGAAAGGAGTACACAAGAAAACACACAGGAGAAGATTTCCCCAAAACCACTGGCCTAGAAACTGAGAGGGGTGGAATTTCATGAGTTCTGCAAACAGCAATGCTAAATGCATGGTTAGTGGGTTTGACTGGGACAGAGCTTGGAAAGTATAGCCCTGCTCTTGAAGGGAAGACAGGCAAACAACCTGAAGAACAGACAGCCTGGAAACAGCAAATTAAAGAAATACTGTGACACATGGAGCAGGGGAATTATTCATTCTTCTGAATGTGTCCCTGAGAGGCGGCATTCACAGAGACACCTGTAATGAACACAGGCACTGGCTGGTGCATTTACTTTCCCCTAGCACTCAGCATGAACCGCATGTAGGAAGTAACAAAGCACCAACACTGGCTACCAAACTTGCTTACAGCAAGCCCCAAACCCCTGCACCCTAGAGGGAATGCTTCCCTAAGTCAAGCTTGCTACAGTTCCATTGTCTTGGCCCTTTACCCCAAAAGACTTTCATAAACCCTTGCCCATACCACATATCCAGACCAGAGAATTCTGCAGGGCCTCACCTCTGGTGGAGTTGCTGTCAGGTCTCAATTCACAAAGAAATCACAAGGAAGACATTTTAATCTTTTTTTAATGTTTTATTTTTTATATACATAGTTTATTGTCAAATTGGTTTCCATATAACACCCAGTGCTCTTTCCCACAAGTCCCTTCCTCTATGACCATCACCTCCTGCCCTCCCTCCCCATTCCCCTTCAGGCTTCAGTTCCTTTTCAGTATTCAAGAGTCTCTCATGATTTGCCTCCCTCCCTCTCCCTAACTTTCTTTCCCCCTTCCACTCGCCATGGTCCTGTTAGGTTTCTCCTGTTAAACTTATGAGTGAAAACATATGGTCTCTATCCTTCCTCGCCTGACTTATTTCACTTAGCATGACACCCTTGAGGTCCATTTACTTTGCTACAAATGGCCAGATTTCATTCTTTCTTATTGCCATGTAGTATTCCATTCTATATATAAACCGCATGTTCTTGATCCATTCATCAGTTGATGGACAGTGAGGCTCTTTCCATGATTTGGCTATTGTTGACAGTGCTGCTGTGAACATTGGGGTACATGTGCCCCTATGCATTGGCACTTCTGTATCCCTTGGATAAGTCCCCAGCAGTGCTATTGCGGGGTCAGGAAAACACTTCTTGAAGCACCAATCCCTGGGCACTACAAAACCTCTTTTTCATGAGCCAATTACATTTAGGAGCAGGAAACAACACTGGTTTTTCTAACAAAGAGAAGAAGGCAGTGCCATAGACAAAATGTGAGGAAGTAGGAATTTATCACAAATGATAAAACAACATAAAAACACAGCTAGGGATCTAAACAATACAGTTGTAAGTAACATGCTTGAAAGAGAATTTAAAACAAAAATCATAAGGATACACACTGGACTTGACAAATGTAAAGAAGATATTGGGGACCCTTAACACTGAGATTAAAGATTTAAAAAAAGAATGAATAAGAGATGAATAATATAATAAACAACATTAGAAATAAGCTTGATGCAATTAACTTCAGGTCTGAAGCAGTAGAGAAACAAATTAGAGAACTGGAAGACAAAATAATGGAAAATAACAAAGCTGAAAAAAGAAGAGAAAGAAGATTATGAAACACAGGAATAGATTCAGTGAATTCACTAAATCAAATGTTATAACATTATTATTATAAAAGTCCCAGAAGTAAAAGAGAAAATATATTTTAAGAAATAAGAAAAGAAAACTTTCCTAATCTGAGGAGGGAAATATCCAGATGCAGCAGGCAAAGAGAACTCCCATAAAATTAACAAAAGCAAGCCAAAACCTAGATATGTTATAGTTAAGTTTGCAAAATATAATGATAAAGAGAAAATCTTAAAAAGCTGCAAGACACAAAAGTCGTTAACATACAAGGGAAGACCCATAAGGCTAATTAAATATTTCTCAACAGAAATTTGTCATGCCAGAAAGGGGTGGCATGGCTTATACAAAGTGCTAATTTTGGAAAATATGCAATGAAAAATATTCTGTACAGAAAGCCTATCATTGAGGATAGAAGGAGAAATAGTTTCCCAGAAAAATAAAAAAAAAAAAAAATGGAGTTAATGACCATTAAATCAAGTGTGCAAGAAATATTAAAAAGGATTCCTGGAGTACAAAGGAGAGAATAAAAGTGACAAAGACAATAAAGGAACAGTGACTATCTCAAGAAACAAATACAAAACAAGTAATAAAATGGCAATATTCATATTTACCAGTAATTACTCTGTAAGTAAATGGACTAAATCCTCCAATCAAAAGTCAGGGTGCCAGAATGAATTTTAAAAACACATGACTCGGGGCACCTGGGTGGCTCAGTCGGTTAAACCTCCGGCTTCAGCTCAGGTCAGATCTCACGTTTGTGGGTTCGAGCCCCGCGTCAGGCTCTGTGCTGACCGCTAGCTCAGAGCCTGGAGCCTGCTTCCGGTTCCGTGTCTCCTTCTCTCTCTGCCCCTCCCCCTCTCATGCTTTGTCTTTCTCTGTATCAAAAATAAATAAAACATTAAAAAAATTAAAAAAAAACCCACATGACTCATCTATATGGTGTCTACAAGAGATTCATTTTAGACCTAAAGACACCAACATATTGAAAGTGAGGGGATGTGTGGAGGACCAACCCACGCACCACAGTCGAAAGGTCCCGAGTAGGGGGTTGGTGTCGGTGCAATATCTCTAGGAAAGAAGACAAAACGAGACAAGACGAGACAAAAGGAGACGAGACGAGACTAGACGAGACGGGACAGATGATGACGTGGATGGTGGTAAAGCCACACTTTATTAGGATAGTCAGGGTCTTATATACCATGGGTGATTACATCCTTTCTTTAATGGTTACATAGTTCAAGGTCCTTGAAGTAAAGACATGCTCCGGAAAAGGTCATTCTTATCAGGGCAGTAGTAACAGGATTAAGTCATTACAAAAGAGGAATCCCCTAATAATAGTCTGGTTTTAAGCATAAGATAAACCTGAAGAATTCTATGAGGAGATATACATTCCTTAAGGCCCTTCATCAGTTATTCAAGGGTAAGGTGCTCATCCTTTTATAAGCAAATCTTTTGGCAGAGGATTATGTTCACTCTCCACAGCAGACAAAGAGCCAGAAAATAAAGTAAGGGAAGGTCACTGACTGACCCAAATTGATTCAAAGCCTAAAAGTATATGCCTCTTTGCAAAGCAATGAGAAAATCATAAGATGAACAGAAGCAAATGTGGGGCCCAGGAGGCCAAATATTGTTTGAGAGTATTTTTTGCCTACTGGACCCAACAGGGATGGAGAAATATTTATCATGCAAATGGATGTCAAAAGAAAGCCAGAGAAGTAACCCTTATTTCAGAAAATTAGACACTGATAAAAGATGGTAACAAAAGATAAAAGAAGTCACATATCACAGTAAAGGGACAAAACAACAAGAAGATTTAACTACGTAAATTTTTATGTCCCTAATATGGAAGTACCCAAACATATAAAACAAATAATAACAAACATAAAGAAAATAATTACTAATTTAATAAAAAGTAGAGGAACTTTAATAACCCCTTTAAATCAATTGACAAATCACCTAAAAAGAAAATCAACCAGAAAACAATGACTTTGAATGACACACTGGACCAGATGGAGTTAGGAGACATATTCAAACACTGCATCCTAAAATTGCAGAATACACAATCTTTCCAATGGTACATGGACCATTCTTCAGAAGAGATCATGTAATAGGTCACAAGTGAAGCCTCAACAAATAAAAGCATACTGAGATCATACCATGTATATTTTCTGACCAGAACAATATGAAACTATAAGTCAATCAGAAGAAAAAAAAAATAGGAAAGACCACAAACATATGAATGTTAAACAACATGCTACTAAATAATGATCCTATTTCTTGGGTCAACCAAGAAATCTAAGAAACAGTAATAAAATACATATATACAAATGAGAACCCAATAATCCAAAACCTTTGGGATGTAGCAAAATCAGTCTTTATATCGAAGTATATAGCAGTACAGGCCTACCTTATGAAGCAAAAAAATTGTAAAATGAATAACTTAATCTAACACCTAGAAAGCTTACAAAATAATTAATAATAATAATAATAATAATAATAATAATGCCTAAGCCAACAAAGGAAGAACATAATAAATATTAGAGCAGAAAAAATGAAAAACTAATATAGAAACAAAACAAAAAACAGATCAATGAAACTAAAAGCTGATTCTTTGAAAAAGAAAATAAAATTGATAAACCTCTAGTTAGACCTTTCAAAGGGAAAAAAGAAAGGATCCCAATAAATGTGATCACAAATGAGTGAGGAGAAATAACAGCCAACAATATAAAAATATGAAAAATTGTAAGAACATATTATGAAAAACTATATATCAAAAAATTTCACCACCTAGAAGGGAAGATAAATTCCTAGAAACACATAAACACCAAAATGAAAGAGGAAAAAACTAGAAAACTTGAACAGAAAGATAAGCAGCAAGGAAATTGAGTCAGTAATAAAATAATCATGAAACTAATGAAAGGACGAAGCCAGATGATTTAACAGATGAATTCTACTAAATAGTTGAAAGAGAGTTAGTACCTATTTTCTTCAAACTATTCCAAAAAATAGAAAAAGAATAAAAATTTCTGAACTTTTTTTATGAGGCCAGAATTACCTCGATACCAAAAATCAGTAAGATTCCACTACAAAAGAGAAATATAGGCTAATATACCTGATGAACTTGGATGCAAACTATCTCAACAAAAAACAAACAAATTAACTCGACAATAGATTTAAAAAATCATTTACCATATTCAGATTGGAATTATACCTAACCTGCAAGTGTAGTTAGTTATTTGCAAATTAATTAACATATTATGCCATATTAATAAAAGAAAGGATAAGAACCATATGGTTATTTGAATAGATGCAGAAAGAGTACTTCACGAAATACAACATCCATTCATGATAAAAATCCTCAACAATCTAGGTTTAGAGGTAGCATGTCTCACCAAAATATAGGTCATCTATTAAAAATCCACAGTAAATATCATCCTTAATAGGGAATATTTGAGAGTTTTTCCTTTATGGTCAGGACAAAACAAGGATGCCCACTCTCACTACTGTTACTTAACATAGCATTGGAAGTCATAGTCACAGCAAGCAGAGAATATATAGAGATAAATATCATCCAAATCAGTAAGGAAGAAATAAAATTTCCACCACTTGCAGATGACATCATACTCCATATAGAAAATCTGAAAGACCACCAAAAAACTGCTAGAACTGATACACAAATTCAGTCACAATAAATTTACCATAAATCTACAACAAATTTATAGATTTATCTACAATAAATTTATAGAACTCTGTTGCATTTCTATACAGAGATAACGAAGCAGTAATAAGAGAAATTAAGGAATCAATCCCATTTGCAACTGCAGCAAAAACACTAAGATACCTAGATATATAGCTAACCAAAGATATGAAAGACCTGTACTGTGAAAGCTATACTACACTGATGAAAGCAATTAAAGAGGACACACACGTACAGACTGAATGAACTTGCATGCTCATGAATTGGGAGAACAAATATTATTAGAATGTTGATCTTTGCAAAGCTATCTACACATTTAATTCAACTTCTATCAGAATACAAAGGACATTTTTCAAAAAGCTAAAGCAAATTATCTTGAAATTTGTAAAAGCCACAAGAGATCCCAAATAGCCAAACCAACCTTGAAAAGGAAAAGTAAATCTGGAGACATCAAAATTCTAGACTTCAAATTATATTAGAAAACTATCATCATCAAAATGTATGGCACTGCCACAAAATAGACACAAAGAACAATTGAACAAATCAGAAAACCCATTAATGAACCCATAACTATTTGGTCAACTAATCTCTGACAAAGCAGGAAAGACTATCCAATGGGGGGGAAAGATAATCACTTCAACAGTTGGTGTTGGGAAAACCAGACAGCAACATGCAAATGAATGAACCTGGACCAGTTCCTTACACCATATACAAAAATAATTTGAAAATGGATAAATTTCTTAATTTGAGTCAGGAAACCTTCAAAATATTAGAAGAGAACACAGGCAGTAACATCTTTAATACTGACCATAACAACTGCTTATTAGATATGTCTCCTGAGGCAAGGAAAACAAAAACAAAAATAAAAATAAACTATTGGGACTTTAGGAATAAGCATATACACAGGTTAAGAAATAAGCAATAAAACTAAAAGGACATCTCAGAAGCAGGAGAAGATTTTCAAATGATATATCTGGTTAGTATCCAAAAATATATTAAAAATTTGTAAAACTCAACCCCCCAAAATAATTCAATTAACAAAAGGGCAGAAGTCATAAGTAGACATATTGCCAAAAAAGACCTAAAATGAATAACAGACTTATTAAAAGATGCTCAACATCACTGATCATCAGTGAAATACAAATTAAAACTACAATGTAATATGACTTCATACCTGTCAGATTGGCTAAGATTTACAACACAGGAACAACAGGTATGGTGAGGATGTGAAAAAAGAGTAAACCTCTTATACTTTGGTGGGAATGCAAACTGGTGCAGGTACTCTGGAAAACAGTATGGAGGTTCTTCAAAAAGTTTAAAATAGAACTACCCTATCATGCAACAATTTCGCAACTAGGTATTTGCTCTAAGGTCACAATAATATTGATTTGAAGGAATACATGCCCCCTGGTATTTATAGCATAATTGTCAACAATAACCACATCATGGAAAAAGCCCATATGTCCATTGACTGATGAATGGATAAAAAAAAAGATGTGGGGGGGGGCACCTGGGGGGCTCAGTCAGTTAAGTGGCCAACTTCGGCTCAGGTCATGATCTCATGGTTGGTGAGTTCCAGCCCTGCGTCAGGCTCGGCTGACAACTAGAGCCTGGAGCCTGCTTCAGATTCTGTGTCTCCCTCTCTTTCTGTCTTCCTCTGCTCACATTCTGTCTCTCTGTATCTCAAAATGTAATAAATGTTAAATTTTTTAAAAGAAGGTGTGGTATATATACAATGGGATATTACTCAGCCATAGAAAATTATTAAATCTTGATATTTGCAAGGACGTGGGTGGGGCTAGAAAGTATTGTGCTGAGTGAAAGAAGTCAGTGAAAGAAAAGCAAATACCATATGATTTCACTCATAGGTGAAATTTAAGAAATGATACAAGCATAGGGGGAATAAAGAGAAGCACACCAAGACAGAGTCTTAACTATAGAGAACAAGCCGAGTCTTACTAAAGGAGAGATGATGGGGGATGGTTTAAGTAGGCGATGAAGATTAAGGAGGGTGCTTTATGTCATGAGTACCACGTGTTTTTGTCAGTGATGAATCAATAAACTCTACATCTGAAATTAATATTACACTGTATGTTAACTAACTGGAATTTAACTAAAAACTTAAGAACAAATCTGGAGGTATTATAATCACAATTTCAAGATATATTCCAAAGCTCTAGTAATAAAAACAGTATGATCTGGGCACACAAATATAAACATAGGTCAGTGAGAAGAATAGAAAGTCCTCAAACAAGCCCATGCATATATGGTCAGTTGACCTATTGTGAAAAAGGCAAGAATATACAATAGGAAAAAGACAGCCTTTTCAACAAATAGTGCTGGGCAAACTGGACCACTACATGCAAAATATTCCTACCCCCACAGAAAACTAAAGCTCAAAATGTATTGCACACCTAAATATGAGACGTGAAATCATCAAATTATTAGAAGAAAACGTTAGATAGGTGTTAATATCCAAACTATACAAAGAAGTATACAACTCAACACGAAGAAAAAAAATCGGGATTAAAAATGGGCACTAAGTAGACATTTTTCAAAAAAAAAACCATATGTCCAACAGACCCATGAAAAGATCTCAGCTAATATCAGGAAATGTAAATCAAAACCACAGTGAGATAATACATCACAAGTTTCACAAGCATTTGTGAATATGTGGAGAAAAAGGAATATTCTTTGGTGAAAATGTTAATTGGTTAGCCACTGTAGAAAGCAATATGGAGGTTCGTCAAAATATTAAAATTTGAGTATCCATATGATCCAGTAATTCCATTAATGGGTATTTACTCAAAGGAAAAAAATGCTAATTTAAAAATATATATGAAGCCCTGTGTTTTTACATTATTTAAAGATTGGAAGTGTTCATTGATGAATAAATGGATAAAGAAATGTTGTATATGTCTTCAGTGGAATATTACTGGCTATAAAAAATAATAAAATCTTGCCATTTGCAACAATGCTGAGGGACCTAAGGAGCATAATGCTAAATGAAATAAATCATAGAAAGATAAGTACCATACGTGTACCATATTCCACTCATATGTGGAATTTAAGCAATAAAACAAACAGGAAAAAACAGACAAACAAAGAAAAAGCACCATGGACTCTTAAATACAGAGAACAATCTGGTGATTGCCGGATGGTCAATGGGTGGGTTGAAGGGAAAATAAAATAAAGAAGGTTAAGAATATACTTATCTTGACCAGCACAGAGAAATGTATGTGATTTTTAATCATTAGTTGTATGCCTGATTATAAAATAACACTGTTAATTATACTTGAACAAAAATTAAGAAATATAAAAAAATTGTATATTAAAATTAAAGATTTACTTATGTGACCATTAACCTAGAAATGATCTATATTTGAAAAAGCTATCTGAGAGTAATGGAATTCTCATATTTCATTTGTGAAATGTCTCAATCTGGTATCTACTCACTTGGGCAATACTATTTTCCACACATAGTAAATACCTTTTAGTTGAGTTTTTTGCTATAAATATTTGTCACATGAATATTTTTGTTTTGATTTGCTTGTTGTATAGTTTTCTTATTGGTAAGGAGACTTTCAATCCTGAGTCTGTACTTTCCATGTTAAAGAAAACTATCTTTTGGCCATCTCTACAACAGGTGAAATACTGAGGAATGCAAATTTACAATCATATGTGGAAGAGTGAATACCATGGGCAGTGACAACTAATAAAGCCACTTAGGAGACATTTCCTTCAGTTACTACGAAGACATTTCTCATGCTTCCTATAGTTGCTTTGTACTTCCTTTGGCCCCAAGGGGAGAGTACTGTGACCCGCAGTAAAGAAAAATCTTAAGGGAATCTATGTATATGTCCCCAGGTAGAAGACAGTTTTCCAAGGCTCAAAACTGATGAAATCCTAATTCTTCTTTACAAGAGGGATCTCAGACCATGTTCTCCTTGCCACCATGCCACAAGGGTTAAAAAAGAGAGGTGCGGGGGAAGGAATTTAGTGTTTATCTGTAGTATAGATGGTATGCGACAGCCAATGAAATAGCAGTGAAGAGATTCCTTAGCTAATTTCCCATATGATTTAATTAAATGTAGTACAGTCTAATACATAGCTTTGCTGGAAAAGGTAATTTTAAAGAAAATTTAACAAATGCATTTCCTTTCTGAAAAATAACCAGAGCATTGGCTGTGAGTATATCTGGGCAGATATAATCCATGTCACTTCTTAATTTTTTAGGGAGTTATGGGGTTATTATATAAGAGGACGTGCATAATTTTGGATTCTTTTTTCCTAAGTTTATTTATTTTGGGGAGGGGAGGGAGGAAGAGCAGCGAAAGAGGGAGAGAATCCGAAGCATGGAGCTCAACGCAGGTCTCTATCCCATTAACTGTGAGATCATGACCTGAGCTGAGATCAAGAATCAGATGCTTGACTGACTGAGCCACTCTGGTACCTCTGGATTATTTCTTTAATCTAAGGCAGATTAGCTCCTCAGACAATCATTTGGCCTCTAGGATGAGAAACTATAGTTTATCAACTAAAACCACCAAATAAATAACAGATATACATAAGATTCTATTCATATTTGAATATTATTTTCTTTTTATAGGAGTTATAAGTAATTAAAATGAATTTCTCTATCATCCAGTTTCCTCCTAAGATTATATATAACTGAATAGCGCATAACAATTTGTTGTTGTTCTTGTTAAAGGTAGAATTAGATAACTGCCATAGTTTTAAAAAATTAAAAGGGATTATCTCTTTGTAATAATGTTCAATGAATTCTATTCTGAAACTACTACATGTGCTATTAGCAAATAGTTACTTTTTTCTAACTATTAATTCTAGGAGAAAAAGAATCAACATCTTTTTCATAAGGACAATGAGAGATACTTTGGATTCTTGGTCATACATACATAATGTAAATGTAAATATTTTTCTTATGCAACCACAGAAACACACTCAACAAAATATATTTTTTTAATGAGTCAATTTTTTCTTCCAAAATTTTATAGAGTTATAGATCCTACATTATTGCTACTCATAATATATTTCAAAATGTTTTTGAAGAGCAGTATAGCCTTCAAAAAGTACAATTTTATTTTGTTGGAATAAATGTTAATATTTTAAGTTATTAATATACACAGGTTGACTTACTGAGACAAAAAATATTTCTTGACTATGCAAATATAACTTGACTTTTAAACCAGGTCTAATCGTTTTTATAATATATATCTTGAAAAAGTTCTACTGTATCAATATAGTGCTACAGCCACCATTAATATTGTAGCATAAAAATCTATAAACATATTGATTAAAAATCTTTTATTTTTTTCTTATTTTTGAGAGAGAAAGAGCATGAGCCAAGGAGGAACAGAGAGAGAGGGAGAATCTGAAGCAGGCTTCAGATGTGGGGCTTGAACTCCCAAACTGCGAGATCATGACCTAAGCTGAAGTCGAATGTTTAACTGACTGAGCCACCCAGCCGCCCCCTCCCATAAATTTTTAACCTAGATTTGTACATATGAACACAATTGAAATTCCCATTGCCTTCAGTTTATTTTTCATTGTGATATAGGGGATATCAAGTTTATATCTTTACAACTGGGACTTAAGAAACTTATACATAGAAGAGAGAGATTTACATGTAAAAGAAAGTTTTTATTATGGGTACTAATAATTTATCTAGTCTACTGTCTATTTACCATCTGAATATTTTGGCCTCAATGAACATGTATACTGGAATACACTCATTGAAATGCTTTGTTATTCTAAAAACAAGATTTCTCTAGTTTTTCTGAATTTTGACAAGAACACTTAATGTAACTATAGTATTGTACACCTAAAAATTTGGTAATTTGGTATATCTCAAATGAAGTCTGCCTTCTCAATACCAAGCTATGGAAACAAATATTATGCAAATTGAAGGATATATTTATTTCTGACTTTGAAATTATTTACTTTACTATTCCTAACCACTACAGAAAAATGGGTGAATGCAAGGATTCAAGAAATAAACAAGATTGAGAAAGTTACCATAACATTTATGAACAAAATGCCTTCATAGTGATGTTGAATTCTACTCTTTTTGTTTGATTGTTTGTTTTTCTGGAGAACTCATATACTAATCTTTTACCAAACCAGAGTGATGACGTATATTGAGGGTCACAGAGTTAAAATTGTAGGCAGTCCTTTATATTCATAAGGCTACTGGTATGAACCAGAAGCTTCATTCTAAAGGTCTCTTTTCCCCACCCTCTGACCTCTGATTGTGGCTGTTATGTTCACCAGCTTTGACTGGTGAATAGGCTGGAAAGGAGGCAATAGGACAAAGCCATGTTCTTCCAATTTTATATATATCATCTTAGACAACCTACTTGGGTACAAAGCTGGTCTTCCCACTTAAAGTGATGTAACAATGAGAAAACAATTTACTCTTTATTTCTTTATTTGTGAGGTGAATTCTTAGAGTATTTACTTTGGAGATTTATTTTGTAAATTAAGGGAGCCAATCCATGGAAAATGTTTAAAAAGATGCCAGCTGTGTTATTGCTAGCCATTAATCTTCATTGTTATTATGAGTCCATGATCATCAGGAAATAAATGAATTCACAAATTCTTGCTCATCCTCCATATTCTGGCCTTTGATGTTTTATTTCAGATCAGAGGCAATGAAATATGGATGGAACAAACCAAACAACAGTGACAGAGTTCATTTTTCTTGGGTTTTCTGCTGTTCTTTATCTGCGGCTCACCCTGTTTGTGGTGTTTCTCACTGTATACGTCCTCTCCCTCATGGGAAACTCGCTCATTATTTTCATTGTTCTCACGGATATCACACTACAAACACCCATGTA
>NC_043705.1:3197363-3214294 GCF_006229205.1 Suricata suricatta
CCTTGGGCTATACATGTAGCTCTGTTGTGATTCTAAGTTCTTTCCTTCTCACTATGTCCTCATATGGGCACATTGTGGTCACAATAATCAGGCTGTCTTCCCGGGAGGCTCGGAAGAAAACTTTCTCCACCTGTGCCTCCCACCTCACTGTGGTATCTATCTATTACGGCACCATTATCTTTGCTTACGTTCGCCCTCCAGCCAAGTACAACTTCACTATTGGTAAAGTGATCTCAGTCTTCTACTGCGTAGTTACCCCTTTGGTGAATCCTCTCATATACACCCTAAGAAACAAAGATGTGAAGAAAGCTTTCAGAAAAGCTCTATCACAAAAGAGATTGCTCTTGGCCTGATATACAAACAGTTTGAGAGATACTCTTAAATAATCAATTTAGAATGGGTTCCCAAACCACATTTGCAAATGGTAAGTATTGAAATGTATACTGTAGAATTGATATCACCTAATACGGACTTATCTCTGTACTTTACATTTTGCTTTGATATCTACTGCAGTAGATATTTTGTAATTGCTACATTTAAGAATGGCTGTACAGTGCCATAGTGAAAAAGAGATAAATCACACAAGCTCCTGCCCACATGTCTTAAACAATAGGAAAGGAGTCTGATTTAGTCTCATATTTCAGCTGAGTGTTTTCATAATTTATCCTTTGTCAAGAACCATGGGCCAAAGATCATTTCTGTTGAAAGGAGCATGTTACTCTGTCTGGTAGTTGTGCTGTTATTAACATATGACTTTGTGTCTGAATATAACTTAGTTAATAAACATATATTTTGCACATATAAACAGCACTATTTTTAAAATTGATTTTTAAGTTTTACATATATACATAAATGTAAGATTTCATTAGAAAAAAAGGAAAATATTATATAATTCAGATTTTTCTTGATAATTGAATTTCAAAATATTAGCAGAAGTTATCAAGGATAAGAAGTGGAGGGAGAACAAAGGAAAAAACTTAGAACTGGACAGTATGATAATAAGATATCAAACATGGTAAAACACGCATCAGCTCTCTTACATTTTTATAAAATATTCAAGCAGACAATCATGTCAAAATAAATTAATTCAATTCAGAAGGAGATAAGAAAAGGTAGAAAATAGGGACACAAACCAGGTTTTCCTTTCCTATTTTTACCTTCTTAGGTTAATGAAGAAGCTTTCTATTTTTCAATTATTAAAATACAGTTTGGTAACAAAAGGGATGACAAGAGTGCTAGAAGAAATAAGTTTTTCTAAGCTTTTTAGAATAAGTGTTTTCCACATGATTCCCTCCTCAACTCTTTCCATTAGAAGTGTGATCAGTGCACTAATAGCATCTGAATAATCAGGGAGCATGTTAGAAACCTAGCTCTAACCCCAGACCTCTTGAATAAAAGGATACAGTTCACTAGCATCCCTAGTTGGCTGACAGGCAGATTAAATCACTAGACATACTATTTTAGGCAACCAAGGCTTTAGATAATTTATTTTTAATAGCAAGAACATATATAGTAAAAAAACAAGATTTTCTTACATATGCCAATGCTTAAAATTTTCTTAATCCTTGGTGTGTCTTTTTCTAATATATATCAAGAGTATAATATTTTTCCTGAATTCCTACTTAGGTTTTATTTTTAAAACAGAACACATCCATGGGAAGATATTTGTCTAAATTACCTATTCATCTAAATAAAAAAACTCATGCCATACATCAACATTTTTTCTAACCTTTCCTTTTCCACCAAAATATCAAAAGCTATGTAAAACTCACAGTAACAGGGAAACATTCTGTATCAACACACTGCTGTTTTGAGTTCCATCTTACTGCAGGTTCTGTGGCTAAAACTAGGTATTAAACTGCCATGAGATAGATTATCTGAAGGAAAGTATACACATTTTATTTTAATTTTCACGTGTACATGGGTGTCTTTATAAGGAGAATGAACCTGAAGAAACATTTTGCCCCAAAAGCTTATATACCTTTTTTTTTTTAAAAACAAATAATGATAAATTGTGGATCTGTGACAACACAAATAGCGTTGAACGGTAAATTATGGGAAAATGCTTGGAAATATATGGGGAAAACTAACATAATGATAGTATTATTTTAATAGGTTTGTTTTATAGGTGCATTTTGGGATCAACTCTCAGTCTGAAGTGATAAGAATGCTCTCTTCCTGGGACAGGGAATGTACCTTTCTAGACAATGTTAGGACATGCATCTAGATTGAGAGAGGGAAATCAGACAGCCCTTTCTGCATATTTTGTTTCCCAAGCGCCTTCAGTTTAAAATAGCCAATATGTTAAAGTGGCATATTTTGGGTGATATCCTCTTACCCACCCACAACTGAAAAGAGAATTTTTATACTGTTAATATAGTAATATTTTCAAATCTAACTTTTGGCAAAATAGACATATAAATTTCCTTTATTTATTATGCTAGTCATGTCAGAGCTGGATTGATTGATTGATTGATTGATTGATTGATTTTACCAGTTATTAATTTTTAAGAGACAGAGTGTGAATGACAGAGAATCTGAAGCAGGCTCCAGGCTCTGAGCTGTCAATAGAGAGCCCGATGGGGAGCTCAAATTCATGGAATGTGAGAACATGACCTGAGCTGAAGTCAGGCGCCTAACCGACTGAGACAAATAGGGGCCTCAGTAGCTGGATTTTTTTTAATGCCAGGGCCAACCAGGGGCCAAGTGTTCTTGAAACATTCATGAAGGAGACTATGTACTTACTCTAACTAAAATTTAAATGCACAAAACAAGCTTTCCTGTTCCATTCTTTCAATTTCATCCCATTGTTATATTTTTGTAAAATCTCTGGTCTTATTTTCAAAAGCTGCACACAAGTTGGTTTCATTGGAAAGGTATGATCCTCATCCACCTTTAAGCAGGATACATTAAAGCAAACTTTATGGAACCTCAAAATCTATCCTGCTGGTGGTCTTCATAAAGCAGTGTAACAGCATAAAAGAAAATGCAAATGTGAGTCTAAGAAAAAGAGAAAAATGAGTTAAAAAATAAAAACAATTAGAAAACATCAAATAAAAGTCAAATGATACTTAATTTTATTTTGATTATAAGACTACGAGTGTTTTACGAAACTTCACAAATATAAAGAAGGTGATAAATATTATGAGAGACATTTACTTATTTTCTAAGCTGAAATAATATATTCATACATATAGTTTTGTTACTAGAGTTTGGCAATGTATATAAAGATAACTTTTTTAAGTGTATAAAAGATTTCCCGAAATAGGAAATTGTAAACATCTTATTGGTCTGACTGTAGCTTTTTTTTGTGGGATATATGTGTTAGAATAAATGTTACCTTTTATATTTTTAATATTATTTTTTTACTTATATATTTCCTTGAAATACTAGTTACTGGATTTCATGTAAAATCTCTATTTATCTCATTGATTATTTCCTTTTTTATTTTTTAAGGTTTTTTTTTTTTGAGAGAGAGAGAGAGACAGAGCATGAGTGGCAGAAGAGCAGAGAGAGAGAGGGAGAGGAAGATGCAGAATCCCAAGCAGGCTCCAGGCTCTGAGCTGTTAGTACAGAGCCTGGTGTGGGGTTTGAACTCATAGACCACAAGATCATGACCAGAGCTGAAGTTCAATGCTTAATCGAATGAACCACCCAGGTGCCCCACTTATTTTTCCTTAGTGAAAGCAGGCTTGGGCTGTGAAACTTCAAATGTAGAAAACTGAAGTCAGCTTTATTCCACCATCTTCAAGAAAAAAAAAGAAAAAATTATATTGTGTAGTGGCTCCTCACTATTTAAATTGGAAAGTATGGCACCAATGTCATCACTATTTTCCTATGCCTTCACTATTTATAGCCAATCCATCACAAGTTCTTATTTTTGCTACCAAATTATGTCATAATGCATGAACATATTTCCAAGTCCTTAGACATTGCCAGAGTCTGAACTACAACCTATCCATAACTGAATACATTTCTCTCAGGACATAGTCCAATGAGAACTACATGCACAACCAGAGGTAACATTTTATAAAATACATTGCCTTCCTGCTTGAAATAGATCAATACTTTTGTCATGCTTTAAGAATATATGTGCCCCAATGGTCATAGCAACACTGTCAACAATAGCCAAATCATGGAAAGAGCCTAAATGTCCCTCGCCTGATGAAAGGATAAAGAAGTTGTAGTATATGTGCACAATGAGTACTACATGGCAATGAGAAAGAATGAAATCTGGCCATTTGTAGCAAAGTGGATGGACCTTGAGGGTGTCATGCTAAGCGAAATAAGTCAGGCGGAGAAGGACAGATACCATATGTTTGCACTCATAGGTCTAACAGGAGACCAGGAGAAACCTAATGGAGGACCAGAGGGAGGGGAAGGGGGAAAGAAAGTTGGGGAGAGAGAGGGACGCAAAACCTGAGAGACTATTGAATACTGAAAATGAACCAAGGGTTGAAAGGGGAGGGGATGGGGGAAGGGAGGTGGTGGTGATGGTGGAGGGCACTAGTGGGGAAGAGCACTGGGTGTTGTATGGAAACCAGTTTGACAATCAACTATTTAAAATATATATATATGTATACATAAACTGAGTAAGTCATCCTGACCTAGAGGACTGGTATGACCCATCACTCATTGCCTTGCTCCTTCTTTTTTCAAAGGTAAAGCCTCACTATATTGTTTTATCACTGTGTACTTACCGTGTTCATTCTCCCACATGCCATGGCTCATATTGCTCCCTCCACTGTACCCCCCAGCAGCAATCACAGTGTGCTGCTCTTCCTTTAGGATGTATTTGTAGACATCGCTTCCTAAAGGCAGTCTTTAAACTCACTGAAGATCTCAACCTTTCTACCACACCATGTTCCACTCATCACATGTCTTTTACTCAAACTGCTCAATAAAAGTTTCACATAGTTCATATGTTTATATAGTCATAGCACATAATTCATATTGTTTTATTTCACTTCAATAAATAAATAATGTCATGGTTACAAAAATCAATGTTATATAAGAAAAAAAACATTTAGAAATCACAACACTTGGCTTTTCTTGTCCCTATTTTCTTTTGCCATCATAGGTAAAAAATTAGAGTGTTTTCTTATATTTTGGTCCAGTGTTTATTTGACATTCTCCTAGATTTTCTTCCTAAAAAGCCAGTGACACAGGTGTATTGTAGGGATTTATAATACTTACCGTACAAAAATCTAATATAGTACACACATAATACTGTAGCTTAATTATTTTCACATTATAATTAAATATATTGAAGAATGATTAATGCTATGGAAAATAGGGCTTTTAATTGGTTACTTTGTATACCCTCTATTTTAAAAATCTCCCTAGTACTGGACTGGACTGATTACTGCTCTCATACGTTGTGACATATTTCCCTAATCTGCAATTAGATGAATGTCCCTTTAAAGGTCACATAATCTGTCTAGGAACTTCTAGGAAGCCTGGAGTTATTCCTGGAACCCAAGAATTTTAACCATATTTGTAGAATTGAAGGTGTTTCCAGCCTACTTAACTGCCCTTTACCTTGTGTTCAAGAGTGAAATTTGCAAATGGACAAGCTCCACTCCATAATAACATCTTATAGTATGTTCTCTCATTTGGGGATAACTAATAATAGCAAAGCATATTAACTATAAATTAAAAAGATATGTTCTTTAATACATATATAAAAAACTCTACCCCAGATAAGAATTACTACCATCACTAAAGAGAAATAATAAAAAGAAGGTAAATAAAAGTAGTTCAACTAAATTAAATTAAATACTCCAGAAAGAATATGATGCATCTGAAAAAATAGCATACTTTTTTAAGTAACCATTATATATCAAATAAAATTTCAAAAACGTTTAAAATAACTGAGTCTCGCTGATATAAATATTAAAACAATTAAGATAAAATGAATCACTGTGTCATTTGATTATTAAATACTGTGAATTGTAAAATAGCATACTTTTTAAAGTATCCATTATATATCAAATAAAATTTCAAAAACTTTTAAAATAACTGAGTCTCTCTGATATAAATATTAAAACAATTAAGATAAAATGAATCACTGTGTCATTTGATTATTAAATACTGTGAATTGTCTGTATCACCTCATTTATTTATTTTCTTTTTTTTCTTGAAGTATAATTAACATATAGTGGATATTATTTTATGTACGCAGTATAATGATTCAACAATTCTACACACTACAGTGCTCATCACAATATGTGTACTATTAATCCTTTCTACCTCTTTTACCTCTCCACTTATCCACTTGCTCTCTAGTAACCACCAGTTTGTTTTCTGCATTTAGAGTATTTTTTCTCTTTTTTCTTTGCTTGGATTCTTAAATTACACATATGACTATTTGTCTTTCGCTGACTTATCTCATTTAGCGCAATATTCTCTAGATCCATTCATGTTGTTAAATTTGCCAATATCTTGGGCCCCTGGGTGGCTCAGTCACTTAAGCATCTGACTTCAGCTCAGGTCATGATCTCACAGTTTTTGAGTTTAAACCTCGTGTCGGCCTTACTTATTTCGCTTAGCAAGACACCCTCGAGGTCCATCCTTTTTGCTACAAATGGCCATATTTCATTCTTTCTCATTGCCATATAAGTGAAATAAGTCGGGCAGAGAAGGATAGATACCACGTGTTTGCACTCATAGGTATAACAGGAGAAACCTAACAGAGGACCCTAGGGAGGGGAAAGGGGAAAGAGAGTTGGGGAGAGAGAGGGACACAAATCATGAGAGACTATTGGATACTTAAAACGAACCATGGACTGAAGGGGGAAGGATGGAAGGGAGTAATGGTCATGGAGGGGGCACTTGTGGGGAGAAACACTGGATGTTATATGGAAACCAATTTGACAATAAACTATTAAAAAAATAAATAAATAATACAAAAATAAAATAAACATTAAAAATTTAATGCCAAAGTCTCCTTTTTATGGTTAATTGTATGTATGTAGAGAGAGAGAGAGAGTCTATATATAATATGTTATTTTATATATATGTATATATAGACAGAGAGAGAGAAAGAGAGTCTAGTCTGTTGTATTGATGTATGTGCCTGTTTTTTTGTCACATATAATATCTTCTTTATCCATTCATCTGTGGATAAACACTTGGGTTGCTTTCATATATTGGCTATTGAAAACAATGCTGCAATAATTGTAGTGATGCGTATGTCTTTTGCTATTAGTGTTTTCATTTTATTTGTTAAACACCAAGTAGTGGAATTAGTGGATCACATGGTAGCTCTATTTTAACATCTTTACGAACCTCCATACTGTTTTATCCACAGTGCCTGCACCAGTTTGCATTCCTGAAAGTTATTTTTCTCCTTATCCTCTCCAACACTTGGTTATTTCTAATGTTTTTGATTGGAGCCATTCTGACAGGTAAAAAAAAAAAGTTGTATCTTATGGTTTTGATTTGAGTGATATCAAGCATCTTTTCATGTTTCTGTTGGCCATGATGTATCTTTTTTAAAGATATCTACTCAGGTCTTCTGCCCATTTTTAATTGAATATTTGTGTGAGGAATAAGCGGAATTTCCAGGGCTTACACCAACTGGTTCACAAGGCATAAAGAGGCACAAAATCATAGGATGCTCACACCTGAGTTTGAGTAGACAATATTAGACAAATAATGTTAAAGAAAGGGGCTAAAGCCACCAGAATAGTGTAAGGAAGGGTAAGGCCCCCAGAATAAAATAGGGAGGGCCAAAGTTTCCAGTAAAGAACAAAGGCATATGAAATAAACAAGATTAGGTATTCAGGGTGAAAGTGCCCCTCAATTTAGTACGACAGCAGAAAGCTGCTTTCTCAGGAAGGACAAGACTAGGTAAACAGATAAATAGGGCTATAGACCACTGCAGGTGAAGCTGTCCAGAGTGGAAATGATCAACGAAACAGAAGCTGTCTTGTTAACCATGGGGTTATTTGCTCTCCCTGTCTTATCTCCTAGGCTAGCTAAGATAAACAGAGGTGGTGCCTCATGGCCACTCTAAACAGCCTTTTGCCCAGCTGCTTGGCATTAGGATTTTGTTTTTTATTAATCCAAACTCATAACCCTGAATATCTTCAAGACTCCCTTTCCCTCATGTCCTCAAGTTAATGTTCACAATTTCATTGCTTCTTTGTACACACCTATCATCATGTTTGTAAACCTTCTGATCCTAATAAAAATAAATAAATAAATTTGTTAAATATAACATCATCACTCCTCTTCCTGATGCATACATGATTCTATGAGATTTAATTAAATATTACAGGTTAATTAGGTGAATATGAGACCTTTGAAATGCATGTGAAGTCTTTCATATCACAACAATACTATTCTACATGTCCTCTCATTTTATAAAATTTTAGATTAAGGTTCTTACTTCGCAGAGAATAACTATAGGTCTGGATTGTTGCATGCTCAACCTTTTCTGTTAGTAAGTAGCCCTGAATAAACTCTGTGCAAACTGTATGGAGTTCCCTGGTTTGTTTTTCAATCTTTTATTTTAGTCTTTTCCTTTGGGAGATACTTATAGTCATTCCTTTACCTTCCAACAATTGCCAAGCCAACCAGGAGAACTTAAAACTGGTAAATGAGCCATGCTGAGGGGAAAGCCTTCTGCCTGTGGGAAATCCCAGGCTTGCTATCCACCCTCATGTTTGGAGACTTTGCAAGGTGGTTTGAGTATTTCATATTGGTGTGTGAGAATGAGGGTATTTTGAAAAATGTCTGAATGATTGTTAAATATCTTATCCAAAACAGCAGGGAAGGGAGAACGGAGAAGGAAAAGCGAGCCAGTTACTGTAGCACTATGTTGGCCATTACTCTGTGTGTTATAAGTGCCACAGAAAAGAAATCACAAGTAAGGACAAAATTAGAACAGGGGAGGAATAGGTCTTTAGAAAGAGATATAAGAGCTTCATGTTCCTCTGATACAGAAATTAGGTACTAGATAATTCAATGGTAGGAGTAATGCTTGGAAATTATGGCATGTAAAATAGCAAAGATATGTGGGCTAAGACTGCCACTCACTAAAGTGAGAACTCTTATATCTCAAGATAATTGAGACCTCGTTGCTTGGGATCCATCAGAAAAGAATTCTGATAAAGGGGCAAAATGATTAACAGGCGTGATCTTCAATTCAAATGAAGAGCCACACCTCTCATGATCCTGGGGATGACAGTGAGAAAATTCCCACTAGTCAGAAAATGAGTATGATGAAATATATTGCCACTCAATTAGTCAAACTAATGAGCTGCTGTTAGCAAAAATGTCAAGAAGGGGTGGCATTCAGGGACTCCTGGGTGGCTCAGTCAGTTAACCATCCAACTGCATTTAGAATTATATTCTTAATACATAATATAATATTCATTTCATCCTTCCCAGGCTGAAACACACACTCTCACACATGCACACTCATAATCTATATAACGAAACCACATCCCACTTTGTTTTATTATTTTATTAGTCATTAACATCATATTCCTCATTAATTTTACCATATTGTATAAACTGCATTACAAAACCCATGACTAGTAATTGACAGCATAAAGTCGTTACAAGAATTGCAAGTGACAAGGTGCAAGTTAGTTTGTTCAGTGGTAATAGCACGATGAGAAACAAAGTTGACAATTTCAAAAAGGAAAAATAAAGCCTTCTGCATATATGACTTCCATGAAAATGTCTTTGTAAAATGTCCAAATGCCAACATAACAAGTATGTTAATTATTAGATACCATTGAATAACTGAAAAACATCTACTGCTCTTTCACAATTGTGCAGTGGAGATGAAAACATACTGCTGGCTGACAAAGATATTATTTTAAGGCATCTAATTGTCAGCAATCTTGGAGTTTCCTCAAAACAATGAAAGTAAGACAATCTAAAATCATCCAAATTCAAACTGAACATCACAAAAACACAAGTATCATTCCATAAATTTATAAATGTATATCATAAATAAATATAAATTTAAATGTATAAATTTATATATGTAATAACATTTATTAAATTTAACATTAATTGGATACATCAACTGATGGTAGTTACAATTCATTAGCATCTACAACCAAAACTATGAGAATAGAATTAAGACTTCAGCAAAGAAATCTTCCCCCAATTCACCTCCCATGTGACTCTTGAATACTCGCTGGTAATAAAGCTCAGAAACACTACATGGAGACTGTAGAATGAGTCTGATTGCATGAGATAGGACGACCAGAAGAGGTTATAGGAAAGGGATGTGCTCAGCTCATTCTCCGTATGTGCATAAGCATCACATCTCCTATATGAGCAGGAAAGCCCTATTTTGGGGTATGTTATAAAGGAGAGGCACCACAGGGAAAACTGAAATTACCTAATTCCTTAATAATAATAGATGAGAAACACCTGGGTTTCCAAGTTTTGTTTATATAAAATAATTTTCATAGATAACCCCTCTGGTGAGTTGTATGGAACCTGTCAAACAATGAAAAGTCTTTCAATAACACTAATATCAAATGAGTAGAACACCATGAGAGATTTCTCAAGATGTCCATGATGGCGCACGAGCCTTTGGCAGTCTTCCCACATATTTTATGTTGGTTTCAGGTGCATAACTAGATGCTACAGCACATTTGTGGGAATGAGTGAAATGTCTCCTCCACTTCACTTGGGTGAAGCAATCTCTATAGGGGACTCAGCAATGTGCCAGAACACCTACATGGCCACAAAATTATAGCCTGCCTTCTAGCATCTAAATCTCCACAAATTTGACAAGTAATTGCACTTAGTAAATGTTATATGTGTATCTCCATTCAAGCAGGATTTAGGATTGAGTTATGCACCCCCCCTGGCAAGGTATCTTATTTTACTAGAAGTACAGGCTCCTGTGGCGGTGTATCCCATCACCCCCAACTTTGGTTGTTTCTTCCATAGGGCACTTTTATTTCACACATGCAGCAGTAGGGAAACAACCCTAGAAGACCTCAAATTGTTCACTTTTGTGACACTCTTCAAGAACAACATTTTATAACTAAGTTTTACCTTAATCCTTATCACAATTTCTGTGTTTGTGGTCCATTTAAAAATTTACCCAAGAGAGACAGAAATGCTGATGCATAGGAGCACATGTACCCCAATGTTCACAGCAGCAATGTCAACAATAGCCAAAACATGGAAGGAGACTAAATGTCCATCACCTGACAAATGGATCAAGAAGATGTGGTATATATTCACGATGGAGTACTACATGGCAATGAGAGGGAATGGCATATGGCCCTTCGTAGGAAAGTGGATGGACCTTGAGGGTGTCATGCTGAGTGAAGTAAGTCAGGCAGGGAAAGACAGAAACCATATGTTTGCACTCATAGGTCTAGCAGGAAAACAAGAGAGACCTAATGGAGAACCAGGGGGAGCGGAGGAGGGAGAGAGAGTTGGGGAGAGAGAGGGATGCAAAACTTGAGAGACTATTGAATGCTGAGAATGAACTGAAGGTTGAAGGGGAAGGGGGAGGTGGGAAAAGAGGTGGTGGTGATGGTGGAGGGCACTTAAGGGGAAGGGCACTGGGTGTTGTATGGAAAACAATTTGACAATAAAATATTATGGAGAGAAAAAAAAGAAAGTAAAAAAAAATTTAAATTTCAATTTTTTAATATACAATGACATATTAGCTTTAGGTGTACAAATTAGTCTTTCAACACTTCCATACCACACCCAGTGCTCACCAAAAGTGCACTCCTTTACAAAACAACATCTAGAATTTGAGTAGTGACTTTTTGTAAACTAGATTATGGCTGCATCTATATGATTTTGACTATAAGACATTCTGCATAAAGCAAAACTACAGAGAAAGTAAAAAAAATTGTGGTTGCAAAAAGAGTGGGGGGAATATTTGGAACATAGAGAATTTTTAGGGCAATAAGAATACTTTGTTTAATTCTATGATGATGCGTACAACTCAATGTAATTTTCTCCAAACACACAAAAAATGTTCAACAATAGGAATTAAAAATAATGTAAATACTGGACTTTGGTTGAATATCAATGTAAGCTTATCAATTGTACATAATGTACAACTCTGGTAGAGTATGTTGATTCTGGAGGATACTATACATGTGTGGAAGCAGAGAATATACTGAAATTCTCTATACTTTGATCGGTTTTTCTGTGGATGCAAATAATTTTCAAACATAAGATCTTAAAAATGCAAGCTGTTTTACATAACCACATGAAAAAAGGTGTTTTCATTAACAACATCTGCCACCTCAGCATGCATCAGGCCAACAACAACTGTCCCATCATTTTCTGGTTATGGAATTTAAACAATAATCTACAGTTTAAGAAATATAATCTGGGGCATCTGGGTGGCTTAGTTGGTTATGCGTCCATCTTCGGCTCAGGTCATGATCTCAGAGTTCGTGGGTTCGAGCCCCACGTCGAGCTCTGTGTTGACAGCAAGCTCAGAACCTGGAGCCTGTTTCAGATTCTGTGCCTCCCTCTCTCTCTCTGACCCTCCTCTGCTTATGCTGTCTCTAACTCTCAAAAAAAATGTTAAAATAATAAAAAAAAGAAATATAAGCTAAAAAAAGAAAATAGCAATGAAATCAAGACTTGTTTGTTTAACAAGGTAAAAAACAACTGGAAATACCATACTGTCTTGTATGGGATCAGTTTCTTGATTTCTCTTTCTGCTGCTTCATTATTGGTGTGTAGGAATGCAACTGATTTCTGTACATTGATTTTGTTAAAATGTCATTATTACCCAAAGCAATTGACACATTCAATGCGATCCCCATCAAAGTTGCACCAGCATTCTTCTCAAACCTAGAACAAACTAACCTCAAATTCGAATGGAACCACAAAAAAACAAAACAAAACTAACCAACCTAATAGTCAAAGTTATACTGAAGAAGAAAATCAAAACGGGAGGCATCAGAATCCCAGACTTTAGCCTCTACTACAAAGCTGTCATCATCAAGATCGTATGGTATTGGCACAAAAACAGACACATGGACCAATGGAATAGAATAGAGAACCCAGAACTGGGCCCACAAATGTACGGCCAATTAATTTTTGACAAGGCAAGAAAGAGTATCCAATGGAAAAAAGACAGCCTCTTCAACAGGTGGTGCTGGGAGACCAGACAGCACCACGCGGAAGAATGAAACTAGACCACTTTCTTACACCATTCTCAAAAATAAACTCAAAGTGGATAAAGGATCGGAATGTGAGACAGGAAACTGTAAAAACCCTAGAGGAGAAAGCAGGAAATAGCCTCCTTGACCTCACTTACAGCAATTTCCTCCTCAACACATTTCCAAAGGCAAGGGAATCAAGAACAAATATGAACTATTGGGACCTCATCAAGATAAAAAACTTCTGCAATGCTTAGGAAACAATAAAAAAAAAGCTAATAGGATACCGACAGAATGGGAAAAGATAGTGGCAAATGGCATATAAGATAAAGGGCTAGTAGCCTAAATCTACAAGGAACTCACTATCCTCCATGTCCCAAAACTGAATAATCCAGTGAAGAAATGGGGAGAAGACATGAATAGACACTTCTACAAAGAGGACATACAGATGGCGAACAGACACATGAAAAAATGCACAACGTCACTCATAATCATGGAAATACAAATTAAAACCACACTGAGATACCGCCTCATACCAGTAGAGTGGCTAAAATGAACAAATCAGGACACGATAGATGCTGGCGAGGGTGTGGAGAGACGGGCACCCTCCTACACTGTTGGTGGGAATGTAAGCTGGTGTAGCCGCTCTGGAAAACAGTATGCAGGTTCCTCAAAAATTATCAGTAGAATTCTCCTATGACCCAGCAATAGCACTGCTAGGGAATTACCCAAAGGATAGAGAAGTGCTGATGCATAGGAGCACAGATACTGCAATGTTCATAGTGGCACTTTCTACAATAGACAAATCATGGGAAGAGCCTAAATGTCGATCACCTGATATATGGATCAAGAAGATATAGTATATGTATACAATGGACTACTACATGGCAATGAGAAAGAATAGAATATGGCCATTTGTAGCAATGTAGATGATCCTCAAGGGTGTCATGCTAAGCGAAACAAGTCAGGTGGAGGACAGATACCATATGTTTGCACTCATAGGTCTAGTAGAAGAAACCTACCAGAGGACCATAGGGAGGGGAAGGGGGAGAGAGAATTGGGGAGAGAGAAGGACACAAATCATGAGAGATTATTGGATACTGAAAACAAACTGAGGGCTAAAGGGGGAGGAGAGTGGGGAAGGAACTATGGTCTTGGGGAGGCCACTTGTGGGGAGAAGCAGTAGGTGTTATATGGAAACCAATCTGACAATAAAGTATTATATAAAAAGATTGCATATTTCTAATAATGATCAATTTCCTCAAGTTTTCCAGTTGCTGGCATATAATTTTTCTTTATATAATTTTATAATTTTTTTCATTTCTATATTTCTGTTTTTATTTCATCTCCTTTATTGCTGTTTTTATTAATTTTAGTTCTCTTTTTGTATGTCTGGCTGAAGTTTTCCCAGTTTTTTTTTTTTGCTAGTTTTGAAAAAATTCCAAGATTCATTATTAAGTTTTTAGTATTTTTTATTATTTTTTCTTTCCCCTTAGGCTTGCTTCTTTATCAGTACATTTGTGTGCTTGTGTTCTCTGTGTGTTTGTCTGTTTTCCTTTTCAGGAATACCTCAAGAAACAACCCAAAGCACACATAGTGGAAAATCCCAAATATCGGCAAGTAGGGAAATAAATGAATCAGAGGCATAACAAGAGAAACTGAGATACACCATTTAAAGAACATCTCCTGAAACGACAGACCCTAGACACTCCAAGAGCCTCCTTCTATAGAGGAATACTAATAAACGCACAGTGCAGAATGAGCTTTTAAAACTAACAAGAGACAGAAAGCTAGCCAAAATGATGAAACGAAAGAACTCTTCTCCAGTGAAACTCCAGGAAGAAATCACAGCTACAGAACTGCTCAAAACAGACATAAGCAAAATAACTCAACAAGTATTTAGAACAATTGTTGTAAAATTAATGGCTGGGCTTGAAAAAAACATGGAGGCTATCAGAGAAGATATTGATACAAAGACTAGGAACCTTCAAAATAGCTGTGACAAGATAGAAAAGGCTATAAGTGAGATGAATAACAAAATGGAGGCTGCCAATGCACATATTGAAGAAGCAGAGAGAAGAATAAGTGAATTAGAAGACACAGTTATAGCAAAAGAGGAGGCCGAGAAAAAGAGAGAGAAAATGATTCAGGAACACGAAAGCAGAATCAGAGACCTGAGTGATACAATCAAACGGAACAATGTCCGTATCATAGGAGTTCCTGAAGAGGAAAACAAAGACAGAGTGCTTGAAGGCGTGCTAGACCAAATTATACACGAAAATTTCTCTAATCTAGGGTAAGAGAAAGACATTGAAATTCAGGAGACATACCGAACTCCCCTAAGACATAATGTAAACCAACCTTCAGCACGACTTATCATAGTGAAACAGGCAAAATATAAAGACAAAAAGAGACTTCTGAAAGCAGCCAAGGAGAAAAGGGCCTTGTCATACAAAGGGAAACCTATCAGAGTGGTTACAGACTAATCTACTGAAACTTGGCAGGCCAGAAAGGAATGGCAGGAAATCTTCAATGTGATGAACAGGAAGAATATGCAGCCACGAATTCTTTATCCAGAGAGCCTGTCATTCAAAATAGAAGGAGAGATAAAGGTTTTCCCAAATAAACAAAAGTTGAGAGAATTCATCACCACCAAACCAGCCCTACAAGAAATTTTAAGAGGGACTCTATGAGGGAAACATAGCAAGGAATAAAAGTACCAGAGACATCACTACAATCATGCACTCTACAGGGAACACAATGAATCTAAACCCATATTTTTCAATAATAACACTGAACGTCAATGGACTGAATGCTCTAGTCAAACGACACAGGGTAGCAGAATGTATCAAAAACCAAAACCGATCTATTTGCTGCCTACAAGAGACTCACCTGAGACCTGAGACACCTTCAGATTGAAAGTAAGGGGATGGAGAAATATCTACCATGTGACTGGAAGCCAAAAGAAAGCTAAAGTAGCCATACTTATATCAGACAAACTGGACTTTAAAATAAAGGCAGTAACAAAAGGTGAAGAAGGACACTATATAATAATTAAAGGGACTCTACATGAAGAAGAGCTAACAATTATAAACATTTATGCACCGAATTTGGGAGTTCCTAGATACATAAAACAATTAATCACAAACAAAAGCAATCTTATCAATAAAAATGTGCTAATTTCAGGGGACTTTAATACTCCACTTAGAATAATGGACAGGTCAACCAGACAAAAAAGTCACTAAAGAAACAATAGACCTGAATGGCACACTGGAGCAGATGGAATTAATAGATATATTTAGAACTCAGCATCCTGATGCTAAGGAATTCACTTTCTTCTCGAGTGCACATGGCACATTCTCCAATATTGATCACATACTGGGTCATAAAACAAACACTCCATAAATACAAAAGAATTGAGATCATACCATGCCAACTTTCAGATCACAGTGCTATGAAACTTGAAATCATCCACAGGAAGAAGTCTGGAAAACCTCCAAAAATGTGGAAGTTAAAAACTACCCTACTAAAGAATGATTGGGCCAATCAGGCAATTAGAGAGGAAATTAAAAAATATATGGAGACAAATGAAAACAAGAATACAGCAATTCAAACTCTCTGGGACGCAGCAAAGGCAGTCTTAAGAGGAAAGTTCATTGCAATCCAGGCCTACCTCAACAAATCAGAAAAAGCACAAACTCAAAACCTAACAGAGCACCTAAGGAAACCAGAAAGGGAACAGCAAGAACATCCCAAACCCAGCAAAAGAAAAGAAATAGTAAAGATCAGAGCAGAATTAAACAA
>NC_043705.1:3214394-3228525 GCF_006229205.1 Suricata suricatta
ACCCATAACCAGTGAAGAAATCGAATCAGTTATCAAAAATCTCCCAACAAATAAAAGCCCAGGGCCAGATGGATTCCCAGGGGAATTCTACCAGACGTTTAAAGCAGAGTGAACGCCAATCCTTCCCAAGCTATTCCAAAAAATAGAAATGGAAGGAAGACTACCAGATTCATTCTACGAAGCACATATCACTCTGATTCCTATGCCAGGCAGAGAACCAACGAAAAAAGAGAACTACAGGCCAATATCCTTAATGATTACAGATGCAAAAATACTCTCAAGATACCAGCAAATCGAATTTAACAGCATATAAGAAGTATTATCCATTATGATCAAGTGGGATTTATTCCTGGGTTACAAGGCTGGTTCAATATTCGCAAATCCATTAATGTGATACACCACATCAACAAAACAAAAGAAAAAAATCATATGATCCTGTTGATAGATGCTGAAAAAGCATTTGACAAAATACAACATCTCTTCTTAATAGAAACCCTCGAGAACGTTGGGATAGAAGGAACTTACTTAAACATCATAAAAGCCATTAAAAAAAGCCCACAGCCAATGTAATCCTCAATGAGGAAAAACTGAGAGCTTTCCCCCTGAGATCAGGGACACGACAGGGGTACCCACTCTCACCACTGTTGTTTAACATAGTGCTGGAAGTCCTAGCATCAGCAATCAGACAACAAAAGGAAATAAAGGCATCAGAATCAGCAAAGAAGAAGTCAAACTTTTCCTTTTCACAGACGACATGATACTTTACATGAAAAACCCGACCAACTCCAACAGAAGACTTCTAGAACTGATCAATGAATTCAGTAATGCTGCAGGGTACAAGTCAATGTACACAAATCAGTTGCATTCTTATACACCAAAAATGAAGAAACAGAAAGGGAAAGCAAGAAACAGATCCCATTCACAATTGCACGAAAAACCATAAAATACCTAGGAATAAGCCTCACCAAAGAGGTAAAAGACCTGTATGCTGAAAACTATAAAAGACTTATGAAGGAAATTGAAGAAGACACAAAGAAATGGAAAAACATTCCGTGGTCATGGATTGGAAGAAGAAACATTGTTAAAATGTCATTCTTACCTAAAGCAATTTACACATACAGTGCAATCCCCACCAAAGTTGCACCAGCATTCCTCTCAAAGCTGGAACAAACTATTTTAAAATTCGTATGGAACAACTAAAAACCCCGAATAGCCAAAGTAATACTGAAGAAGAAAACCAAAACGGGAGGCATCACAATCCCAGACTTTAGCCTCTACTACAAAACTGTCATCATCAAGACAGTATGGTGTTGGCAAAAAACAAACACATGGACCAATGGAATAGAATAGAGAACCCTGAACTGGACCCACAAGTATATGGCCAATTAATCTTTGACAAAGTAGGAAAGAGTGTCCAATGGGAGAAAGACAGCCTCCTCAACAGGTGGTGTTGGGAGAGCTGGACAGCAACATGTAGAAAAATGAAATTAGACCACTTTCTGACACCATTCACAAAAATAAACTCAAAATGGATAAAGAATCTGAATGTGAAACAGGAAACCATAAAAACTCTTGAGGAAAAAGCAGGAAATAGCCTCCTAGATCTCAATCGCAACAATTTCTTCCTGGACATATCCCAGAGGCAAGGGAATCAAGAACAAAAAGGAACTACTGGGACCTCAACAAGATAAAAAGCTTCTGCAAGGCAAAGGAAACAATAAAAAAAAAAACCTAACAAGCAACCAACAGAATGGGAAAAGATAGTGGCAAATGGCATATCAGATAAAGGGCTAGTATCCAAAATTTACAAGGAGCTCACTAAACTCCATACACGAAAAATGAATGTTCCAGTGAAGAAGTGGGCAGGAAACCTGAATAGACACGTCTCCAAAGAGGACATCCAGATAGCCAACAGGCACATGAAAAGATGCTCAGTGTCACTCATCATCAGAGAAATTCAAATCAAAACCACACTGAGATACCACCTCATACCAGTCAGAGTCGCTAAAATAAACAAATCAAGAGACTAGATGCTGGCTACGGTGTGGAGAAACAGGCACACTCCTACACTGTTGGTGGGAATGTAAACTGGTGCGGCCGCTGCGGAAAACAGTGTGGAGGCTCCCCAAAAAACGATCAATAGAACTCCCCTATGACCCAGCAATAGCACTGCTAGGGATTTACCCAGGGGATACAGAAGTGCTGATGCATAGGAGCACATGTACCCCAATGTTCATAGTGGCACTTTCTACACTAGCCAAATCATGCAAAGAGCCTAAATGTCCATCACCTGATGAATGGATCAAGAAGATGTGGTATATATATACAATGGAGTACTATATGGCAATGAGGAAGAATGAAATCTGGCCATTTGTAGGAAAGTGGATGGACCTTGAGGGTGTCATGCTAAGCGAAATAAGTCAGGCAGAGAAGGATAGATACCATATGTTTGCATTCATAGGTCTAACAGGAGATACCTGGCAGGGGACCATGGGAAGAGGAAGGGAGAAAGAGAGCGGGGGAGTGTGCGGGAACACAGATCAAGGGAGACTACTGAGTACTGAAAACGAACCATTGACTGAAGGGGGAGGGAGAGGGAGGGAGTGGGTGATGGTCATAGCGGGGGGCACTTGTGGGGAGAAGCAGTGCGTGTTATATGGAAACCAATTTGAGAATAAACTATTAAAATAATAAAAAATAAATGCATAAAAATTAAATAAACGTCTGGTAGAATTCCCCTGGAAATCCATCCAGCCCAAGGCTTTTATTCATTGGGAGATTTTTGATAACTGATTCGATTTCTTCACTGGTTATGGGTCTGTTCAGATATTTATTCTCTTCCCGTTTGAATTTTGGTAGTGCATGTGCCTTTCAGAACTTGTCCATTTATTCTGTATTGTCCAGTTTGTGGGTATATCATTTTTCATTGTAATCTCTGATGGTTGCTTGTATTTCCAAGGGATCTGTTGTAATGGATACATTTTCCTTCATGATTTTGTCTATTTGCATGTTTTCTCTTTTCTTTCTGAAGAGCCTAGCTAAAGGTTTATCAATTTTGTTTATTTTTTCAAAAAACCAACTCTTGGATTCATCGATTTGTTCAGTTGCTTCTGTGGATTCTATCTTGTTTAATTCTGCATGTTCTTTATTATTTCTCTTTTTTTGCTGGGTTTTAAGTGTTCTTGCTGCTCCCTTTCTATTTTCCTTAGGTGCCCTGTTAGGGTTTGAGGTTGCGCTTTTTCTAGTTTCTTGAAATAGGCCTGGATTGCAATGAACTTTCCTTTTAGGACTGCATTTAGTTGGTCCCAGAGAGTTTGAATTGTTGTATTTTCATTTCATTTGTTTCCATATATTTTTAAATTTCCTCTCTAATTGCCTGGTTCGCCAAATCATTCTTCGGTAGGTTCGTTTTTAACCTCCACATTTTTGGAGGTTTTCCAGACTTCTTCCTGTGGTTGATTTCAAGTTTCATAGCACTGTGTTCTGAAAGTGTGCATGGTATGATCTCAATTCTTTTGTATTTATGAAGGGTTGTTTTATGACCCAGGATGTGATCAATCTTGGAGAATGTGCCATGTGCACTCAAGGAGAAAGTGAATTCCCAAGCTTCAGGATGCAGAGTTCTAAATATATCTGTTGTCTACGGCCATACAACCCTGAATGCACCCGACTCATCTAAATATATCTATATTTTAATAGCTTATTGTCATATTTGTTTCCATACAACACCCAGTGCTCTTCCCCACAAGTGCCCTCCACCACCACCACCACCTCTTCCCCCCCCCACCTTCAACTCTCAGTTCATTTTCAGCATTCAATAGTCTCTCAAGTTTTGCGTCCCTCTCTCTCCCCAACTCTCTTTCCCTCTTCCCCTCCCCCTGGTCCTCCATTAAGTTTCTCCTGTTTTCCTGTTAGACCTATGAGTGAAAATATATGGTATCTGTCATTGTCTGCCTGACTTATTTTGCTTAGCATGACACCCTCAAGGTCCATCCACTTTCCTACAAATGGCCATATGTCATTCTTTCTCATTCCCATGTAATACTCCATTGTATATATATATACCACATCTTCTTGATCCATTCATCAGGTGATGGACATTTAGGCTCTTTCCATGATTTGGCTATTGTAGAAAGTGCCACTATGAACATTGGGGTACATGTGTTCCTATGCATCAGCACTTCTGTATCCCCTGGGTAGATCCCTAGCAATGCTACTGCTGGGTCTTAACAGAGTTCTATAGATAGTTTTTTGAGGAACCTCCACACTGTTTTCCAGAGTGGCTGCACCAGTTTACATTCCCACCAACAGTGTAAGAGGGTGCCCGTCTCTCCACACCCTCGCCAGCATCTATAGTCTCTTGATTTCTTCATTTTAGTCCCTCTGACTGGCGTGAGGTGGTATCTCAGTGTGGTTTTGATTTGTGTTTCCCTGATGATGAGTGATGTTGAGCATCATTTCATGTGCCTGTAGGCCATCTGGATGTCTTCTTTGGAGAAGTGTCTGTTCATGTCTTCTGCCCATTTCTTCACTGGGTTATTTGTTTTGTGGGTGTGAAGATTGGTGAGTTCCTTGTATATTTTCGATACAAGCCCTTTATCTGATATGCCATTTGCAACTATATTTTCCCATTCTGTCAGTTGCCTATTAGTTTTCTTGATTGTTTCCTTTGCCTTGCAGAAGCTTTTTATCTTGATGAAGTCCCAAGAGTTCAGTTTTGCTTTCATTTCCCTTGCCTTTGCAGATGTGTCGAGTAGGAAATTGCTGCGGTGGAGGTCTAGGAGGTTTTTTCCAACTTTCTCCTCGAGGGTTTTGATAGTTTTCTGTCTCACATTCAGGTCCTTCAGCCATTTTGAGTTGATTTTTGTGTATGGTGTAAGAAAGTGGTCTAGTTTCATTCTTCTGCATGTTGCTGTCCAGTTCTCCCAGCATCACCTGCTAAAGAGGCAGTCTTTTTTCCATCGCATACTCTTTCCTGCTTTGTCAAAAATCAATTCGCCGTACCTCTGTGGGCCAGTTCTGGGTTCTCTATTCTATTCCATTGGTCTATGTGTCTGTTTTTGTGCCAATACCATACTGTCTTGATAATGACAGCTTTGTAGTAGAGGGTAAAGTCTGGGATTGTGATGCCTCCCGTTTTGGTTTTCTTCTTCAATATAACTTTGGCTATTCGGGGTCTTTTGTGGTTCCATACGAATTTGAGGATAGTTTGTTCTAGCTTTGAGAAGAATGTTGGTGCAACTTTGATGGGGATTGCATTGAATGTGTAGATTGCTTTGGGTAGTAATGACATTTTCACAATGTTTATTCTTCCGATCCATGAACAGGGAATGCTTTTCCATTTCTTGGTGTCTTCTTCAATTTCTTTCATAAGTTTTCTATAGTTTTCATCATATAGGTCTTTTACATCTTTGAATAGGTTTACTCCTGGGTATTTTATGGTTTTTCATGCATTTGTGAATGGGATCAGTTTCTTGATTTCTCTTTCGGCTGCTTCATTTTTGGTGTATAGGAATGCAACTGATTTCTGTACATTGATTTTGTACCCTGCACCTTTACTGAATTCATTGATCAATTCTAGAAGGCTTCTGGTGGAGTCAATCAAATTTTCCATGTAGAGTATCATGTCATCTGTGAAAAGTGAAAGTTTGACTTCTTCTTTGACAATTCTGATGCCTTTTATTTCCTTTTGTTGTCTGATTGCTGATGCTAGAACTTCCAGCACTATGGTAAACAACAGTGGTGAGAGTGGACACCTCTCTCGTGTTCCTGATATCAGGGGGAAAGCTCTCAGTTTTCCTTCATTGAGGATGATAGTAGCTGTGGGCTTTTCACAAACTGCTTTTATGATGTTTAGGAAGGTTCCTTCTATTCTGACCTTTTCAAGGGTTTTTTATTAAGAAAGGGTGCTGTACTTTGTCAAATGCTTTTTCTGCATCTATCGACAGGATCATATGGTTTTTATCCTTTCTTTTGTTAATGTGATGGATCACATTGATGGATTTGCGAATATTGAACCAGCCCTGTAACCCAGGAATGAATCCCACTTGATCATGGTGGATAATTCTTTTTATATGCTGTTGAATCCGATTTGCCAGTATCTTGTTGAGTATTTTTGCATCTGTATTCATTAAGGATATTGGTCTGTAGTTCTCTTTTTTGGCTAGGTCTCTGTCTGGTTTGGGTATCAAGGTGATGCTGGGTTCATAGAATGAGTTTGGAAGTTTTCCTTCTATTTCTATTTTTTGGAATAGTTTGAGAAGAATGGGTATGAGCTCTGCTTTAAATGTCTGGTAGAATTCCGCTGGGAAGCCATCTGGCCCTGGGGTCTTATGGGTTGGGAGATTTTTGATAACAGATTCGATTTCTTCACTGGTTATTGGTCTATTCATGCTTTCTATCTCTTCCCGTTTGAATTTTGGCAGTGAATGTGCACTTAGGAGTTTGTCCATTTATTCTAGGTTGTCCAGTTTTTTGGCCTATAATTTTTCATAATAATCTCTGATGATTGCTTGTATTTCTAAGGGATTAGATGTGATAGATCCATTTTCATTCATGATTTTGTCTATTTGGGTGCTCTCTCTTTCTTTCTGAGGAGTCTGGATAGAGGTTTATCGATTTTGTTTATTTTTTTCAAAGACCCGACTCTTGGTTTCATTGATCTGCCTGCCTGTTCTTTTTGATTCCATATTGTTTATTTCTGCCCTGATCTTCATTATTTCCTTTTTTCTGCTGGGTTTGGGGTGCTCTTGATGTTTCCCTTCTATTTCCAGTAGGTGTTATGTTAGATTTTGAATTTGTGCTTTTTCTAGCTTGTTGAGATTGTCCTGGATTGCAATATACTTTCCTCTTAGGACTGCCTTTGTTGTGTCCCAGAGATTTTGGATTGCTGTATTTTCATTTTCATTTGTTTCCATATATTTTTTAATTTCTTCTCTAATGCCTGAGTAGCCCAATAATTCTTTAGTAGGGTGGTTTTTAACCTACACATTTTTTGGAGGTTTTCCAGACTTTTTTCCTGTGGTTAATTTCAAGTTTCATAGCCTGGTTATCTGAAAGTGTGCATGGTATGAACTCTATTCATTTATACTTATGGAGGGCTGCTTTATCCCCCAGTATGTGATCTATCTTGGAGAATGTGCCATGTGTACTCGAAAAGAAGGTAATTTTCCTAACTTCAGGATGCAAAGTTCTAAATATATCTATCAATTCCATCTGTTTCAATTGTTGTTCAAGTCGATTGCTTCTTTGGCGATTTTCTGTCTGGTTGATCTATCCATTGCTGTAGGTGGAGTATTAAAATCCCCTGCAATTACAACATTCTTATCAATAAGATTGTTTCTGTCTGTGATTAATTGTTTTATGTATTTGGGCACTCCCCAATTTGGCACATAGATTTTATAATTGTTAGCTCTTCCTGATGGAGAGACCCTGTAATCATTATGTAATGTCCTTCTTCTACTCTTGTTACTGCCTTTACTGTAAAGTCCAGTTTGTCTGATATAAGTATGGCTACTCTGGCATTCTTTTGGCTTCTCGTTGCATGATAGATATTTCTCCATCTCTTTACTTTCAACCTGAAGGTATCTTCAGGTCGAAAGTGAGTCTCTTGAAGACAGCAAATAGATGGATTTTTTTTTTTTATCCATTCTGTTACCCTATGTCGTTTGGTTGGAGCATTCAGTCCATTTACATTCAGAGTTATTATTGAAAAATATGGGTTTAGATTCATTGTGTTCTCCATAGACGTCATGTTTATAGTGGTGTCTCTGGCACCTTGTATTCTTTGCAATATTTCCCTCATAGAGTCCCTCTTAGGAATTCTTTTAGGGCTGCTTTGGTGGTCATGAATTCTCTCAATTTTTGTTTATTTGGGAAAACCTTTATCTCTCCTTCTATTTTGAATGACTGGCTTGCTAGATAAAGGATTCTTGGCTGCATGTTTTTTTTGTTCATCACATTGAAGATTTCCTGCCATTCATTCCTGGCCTGCCAAGTTTCATTCGATAGGTCTGTAGCCACTCTGATAGGTTTCCCTTTGTATGTGAGGGCCCTTTTCACCCTAGCTGCTTTCTGATTTCTCTCTTTATCTTTATGTTTTTCCAGTTTCACTATGATATGTCATGCTGAAGTCCAATTCAAGTTACATCTTAAGGGGGTTCTTTGTGCCTCTTGAATTTGAATGTCTATTTCTTTTCCCAGATTTGGGAAATTCTGTTAAAATTTGGTCTAGTATCCCTTCAGGCCCTTTCTCTCTGTCTTCCTCCTCAGGAATTCCTATGAGACAGATGTTATTTCAATTGATTATATCACTCAGGTCTTGAATTCTCCTTTCCTGCTCCTGGATCTGTTTCTCTCCTTTTTCTGCTTCCTCTTTTGCTATAACTATATTTTCTAAGTCATCTATTCTTCTCTCTGCCTTGTCAATCCTTGAGGTGGCTGCCTCCATTTTGTTATTCACCTGATTTATAACCTTTTTTTAAACTCATCACACCTATTTTGAAAGTCCCTAGTCATTGTCTCAGTGCTTCTTTGATGCTTTTTTTCAAACCCAGCGATTAATTTTATGACATGTTTTTTAAACTCTTGATCCAGTATGTTGTCTAGATCTGCCTTGAGCAGTTTGTGGCTGTGACTTCTTCTTAGAGGTTCTTCAGGGGAGAGTTCCTTCGTTTTGTCATTTTTGCTAGTTTTCTGTCTCTTGTCACCTTTAGAAAGCTGGCTGAGCACTGTGCACCTGTTAATATTGCTCTGTTAATGGAGGCTTACTGTCTGTCCAGGGCCTGTTGTTTCAGGAAATATTCTTTTACTGGTGTCCCTCAGTTTCTCTTGTTGTGCCTTTGAATATTTTATTTCCCTACTCAGTGATATTTGGGACTTGCCGTCATGCACAGTTTGGCTTGTTTCTTGGAGTAGCCCTAAGAAGGAAAACAGACAGACATATCAGAGGGAACAGAAGCACACAAGTGCACAGAGAAATCAAACAAAGAAACAAATTAAAGGGGAGAAAGGAAAGAAAGAAAATGGAGAGGAAAGAGACGAAACAAAGAGAATAAAAGAAAGTAATAAAGGGGGTCAGAGACATCAAAGGACAATGGACAATCTAAAAGTGTATGACCAGTTGAGGGGAGAGATAAGGATGAGATACAGGAGAATATATCTGGATTGCAAGAAAGAAAAAAAAAGAGGGAGAGAGGAGAAAGGAAGATAAGGAGTAAAAATTTTAAAAAATACATAAAAAAGGTAATAATAATTAAAAGTAAGTACCAAAAAAAAGAAAAAGGAATATAAAGAGAGGGGGAAAAAAGCAGCAGCTCCCTCTTGTGGATAGGCGTGGTTTGGTGTGGTAGGTCTCAGAGATTGCTCTCAGAGGCCCCGCCTTGGTGGCTGCAGACAGTAGAATGGCGGCCCGCCACACTCTGCTGGGACTAGGAACTGTAGGCCACTCTAATGAGTCCAAATTCCTTGTGCTGTAGCTGAGCCAAGTTGTATTTTCCAGGCCCACCTTGGTTCAAAGTCCTAGTCCATGCACTATTATGCTACCACAGATGAGATTTACTTGCTTTGGTGGCTGTCTTCTTAGGGAGAGGAATCAGTTTCTTTTGGCTCTGGCCAGGATTTGTGCTGCAGCTGCCTGAGGCGAGGTGTGCTCCTCAGGTAACTTTGAGGTTGTCTTCTTTCTAGAGTCCGTATTTTCTCCTTCCGCTTTTGCAGATGTGAGTAATGTCCTTCTCAGTTTGATAGATGGGGCAGATGAAGTTTACAGTGCTCATTCCTCTCTGCCATCTTGGCTCCTCCTGCAGGACATTACTCTTATCTGCAAGAGTGGAAGGAGAAAATACAGACTCCAGAAAAAAGACAACCTCAAAGATGCCTGAATGAGTGAATGAAAACTGGGGAGATTGGAATACGGGCCAGCCTAAGAGGGGCAGGGGAGGTGGGAGCTCCAGCCCAAGACAGCAAAAGCACGTGTAGCCCCTCATGACTCCCTGACACCTTACAGCTGAGCCAGCCCCTCCCATTGGCCCTCACTTCAGTCTTCAAGGGAGAGCACGGGACTGGTGTTGCTTCTGCCCTGGCAACTCCCCTGGTTGGAACCCTAACCCTAGCTGGGGCTCTGTCCCCCATGGTGCCCTGAGCCAAGAGTCCAGGGCAGCTCGGGCCACAGGCCCAGAAGTGGTACAGGTTGAGTTGGGGTAAAAGACAGAGCACCAACATGCCATGTTTTCAGCCCATATACTGTCACACCGTGGGGGACTGAGGTCCTCAGGTCCCTGGACAGGAGTGAGAGAAGGTCCCGGGAAGCCCAGAGCAAAGCATTACCTGCAACTTGCCATGTGCCCTAAACTCAGCCCTCTGGACAGATGCGTTTCCGAGTTGTGGATCAGTTGCTGGAGCCTCCTGGCATCTAACCATAACCCTATCCGCGGATCTACAGCTCACCCTAACCCTAAGCCTACCCCTCTGTGACTCTCTGCCACCTTTCAGCTGAGCCAGCCTTTCACATTGGCCCTCACTTCAGTCCTCAAGGGAGATCACAGGACTGGTGTTGCTTCTGCCCTGGTGACTCCCCTGGGTGGAACCCTAACCCTAGCCAGGGCTCTGTCCCCCATTGGGCCCCGAGTCCCAGGTCTGGGAACAGCTCAAGACCTGGGCCCAGAAGTGGTGCAGGGTGAATCGCCTTGATGTACATAGCACCACCTTTCCATTTCTCCAGCCTGCATGCTGTCACAGCGTGGAGGACTGAGGTCTGGTTGTCCTTGGACCTGAGCGAGATATGGTCCCCCGAACTCCAGGGCACAGCCCTACCAGCAACTTGCCATGCGCCCTAAACTCAGCCCTCTGGGCAGACACTTTTCCGTCTGGTGGATCCGTTGCTGGAGGCTCCTGGGATCTAACCCTAACCCTAGCCACGGATCTGAAGTTCATCTTAACCCTAAGCCGACCCCTGTGACTTCAGGCCACTTTTCAGCTGAGGCAACCTTGTGCACAGGCCCTCGCTTCAGTCCTCAAGGGATATCTCGGGACTGGTGTTGCTTCTACCCTGGCAAGTCCCCTGGGTTGAACCCAAACCTAGCCTGGATGTCTCTTTCTATTGCTTCATTATTGTTGCATTAAAATACAACCAAATACTGTACATCTCATCAAACACTTCCTACGTTGTATTTTCTTCAGCCACTAAATACCCTATCATTGAAGAAAACATTTCTGCCAGTGATCCTAATCATCATTGCTCTGTTTCGATTTATCATATTCAATTTTATCTCAACCACTTTCGGCAAAGTGTGTTTCCATGTTGACCCAAAAACTTGGGGTACACAGCCTGGGAATGAGTGTGTGTGCAAGATTGTGTGAGTGTGCATGGACACATTTGGGGGAGTTGATATGTGAGTAGCCAGTTGTTTAGGATAGGTAGTTTTTTCCCTAACAGTCCAGATTCTCCTCCCACTTTTCATCTAGCATTTCTATTACTTATTCTATGGTAATGATATAACTCCATATTTATCAATTTCCTGTTCATATTTTGCATCTCCTTTCTACCCTTAATTTTATTTTTACCACTGATTTATTTTTAAATGTTTATTTATTTACTTGAGAGAGAGAAAGAATGAGTGGGAGAGGAGCAGAGAGAGAAGGAGAGCGAGAAACCCTAGCCGACTCTGCACTGTCAGCACAGAGCCTGAAATAGAGCTCGAATGCACAAGTCATGAGATCATGACTTGAGCTGAAATCGAGTCAGATGCTTACCTGACTGAACCACCCAGGTTCCCTGAGATTTGATTTACTTAACTACTCTACACATATTGGCTAATTTTTAGTTGAGAAAATCTTTGACTTCTATTAAGAACCATGAGTTCAGTTACGCAATTAATCATTTTTAAATTCTAAGAGTATTACATGTACTTTTGGGAAATATATTATGTTAAAAATAAATAGGTAAGATCTTAAGGAAGATCTTACTTATATCAATGCATATGGTTTTTCGATCTATATATTGCAAATATAAAGGAAATTGGAAAATGAAAAAGGTAACATCAGATATTTTCCCCATAGAATAAAATAAGGTGGAGATGAAAAGGGGAACTTGTTTCTACACTATGTTAGATCTTAAATATCTTACATGGTGCAATTAATGATGTGCTGATTATGACAAATAGTTTAAATACTCAAACTAAGTAGCAAAGTAAAAAGACACAGCCTATCACTTTTTTTTTTCAAAGATGAGTTTCTACATTGAAATCGATTCATCCATTACCTAACAAAGTTTCACAAGTCTATTAATAGTATTCTTGTTATTAATTAGAAGGTCTCATGGCAAGTATCCCTAAGGGTTACAAAATATATATCCCAAAGTGGACCTAAGTCTTTCCACGTCCAACTTCATATTATTTGTGATGACAACATGAGACAGCATCAGAACTTATGGTAATGAAGTTAATTAGCTCTCATTCTAATTAGTCCATTGTAGAAAGTGTCCTTTATTAACCTCATTTTGTCTTTAAGTTCCACAGTGTCTTAAATAATTGACTCCTACAATCAGGGAAACTGGATTTGTATTAGGTAGGTGAATTTCAGTCAAACGTCTATCCATCTAGTATAAGCTTCCTAATGCCTTTTCATGTCCTTTGATATGTCTAAGTAGATCATTTATTTCATCTGTTTACATTCTACCTTCCAGCATGAAAATAAGGTAGCACTGTATTGTAATATTGTTAATTAGCTGCATAGTAGCTATGTGTCCTTATTGAAATATGTACACAATTCATAGTACATAATAAATACTTCTAGGATTTTATTGACATCAAATAAAGGTCAAAAATTATTTTCCTAAAGTCTTTTAGTAAATGATAGTGATTTTATTCTAACTTTGATTACATGGAAAATATATATTACTATCATAGACTCTATCATTGCCATAGAAAAAAATACAAAGTTATTTTCAGCTCTACCCATCTCTTCCCTTCTCACTTACCTTTGGGATAATAGAAATAGAGAAAAGTAGAGAAATAATCTGTCAAGTATTCATGTTGAGTCTTCAAACCATAACTATATAGAGCATGATCTGAGGTTTGTTGGAGGGAAGATGAGATGGGCTAGAAGAGCGATGGACATTAAGAAGGGCACTTGTTGTGATGAGCACTGGGTGTGATATGTAGGTGATGGATTACTAAATTGTATTCCTGTGATTAATACTACACTAGAACCTAAATACAAACTTGAAGCATTAAAAAAGAAAACCTAGAAATATACCAAGAACATAGTTCACATTGGACTAAAACAAATTTCCAAGAATGGGTAAACAAATGTCTTTATTTTATTCCAAATTTTCCTATTACTTTTACCCTATTCCATCAAGGTAAAAAAAAAATCCCTCATTTATGAATGTGTGGAACAAAGCTTGTTTATTTTATGCATAAAATTTAGGTTATCATATGAAAAAATTATCTTCATTTATTTTAATGACTATTTTAGTATTTTCTACATGCATTGAAGAAATTATAGTTTGCAAGATTTGCTTTACTTCAGGAATAACATTGCAGTAAATGACTAACAAAACAACAAAAAGCCAGATTCTAAAGATACAAGAAATTTTTTTCTTATGTTTCCAGATAAAAGAATCATCATGTCCGAGAAATTAACTAATGTGACGCTAATCACAGAATTTTTGCTCATGGGATTTCCTGATGATGAGGAGCTTCAGAGACTGTATGCCACATTCTTTTCGCTGATTTACATGGCAGCACTCATAGGGAACTTCCTCATTATCACAATCACTACCATTGACCAACATTTCCAATACCCTATGTATTTCTTCCTGAAAAATCTATCCTTAATTGATGTCTGTTATATTTCTGTCACTGTTCCCAAATCCATCATAAACTCTCTGAACAAGAGCTATTCCATCTCCTTCATGGGATGTGCCTCACAGGCGTTTCTTGTTATTTTCTTTGCTGGCACAGAGTTTGCCCTCCTTCTAGTGATGTCCTATGATCGCTATGCTGCCATCTGCTGTCCCTTGCACTATGAGACCATTATGAATAGAGGGGCCTGTGTGCAGATGGTGACTGCATCATGGCTCAGTGGGTGTGTTTATGGATCCATTCATGTTGCAGGTACATTCTCTGTCAAT
>NC_043705.1:3228625-3238035 GCF_006229205.1 Suricata suricatta
CTTCTTCACAAGGCAGGTTTAAAACCTTCTCTACCTGCATGCCCCATCTAACCGTGGTAGCCTTGTTCCTCTCTTCCGGATGTATTGCATATCTAGGTTCAACTTCAGAATCCCCATCATCATTTAACCTTTTTATGTCTGTGTTGTATTCTCTGTTACCACCCAGCCTGAATCCTATCATTTACAGCCTGAGAAACAGAGCCATGAAAGTGGCTCTTGGAAAATTTTTGATGAAACAATTATACCAAATATGTAAATATTCAAAATATCAATGACTCTGATACCTACTAACTTGCATCAAATTTTTGGTTTATACATGTAATCTTATAATTACAAATAGAAATATTTCAAATACAATTACAAATAATTTCAAAATATTTGGTCATACATATTATTTTAATGTAATTAGATATGCATTGTATCATTGATGTTTCTACATTGGATGTTACATTCACATGACTAGATGGGTCTGCCTATTAGTAGAGTATCCTGACAATTTCCAGCTCAGGGGAAATGTGCCAATCATTTTTTTCACATCAATAGGCCCCCTTGTATAAAGTAATATTGTTTTTCATTTCAAATTCATCCAAATAAGTCCTTGTTTAATTCTCACTTGGGAAGATTTTATGAGAGTTTCAAACTTCATGCAATTTATTATAACTCCAGATTGCCATTGGTTTTCTAACTTACTTTCACAGTAGTTATTGAAAATCAATAATACAAAATTTGTTATTTGTTTCATTTCTTTGTGTTGGCAAAAAATTTTTACAAGGTGATTTTAATTGATTTATTAAATTAGTCTCACAATATTAGACTTGTCAATATTACAATTATAACAGACTTTGAAAGTTTGTAGGTATAGTATATTGTTAGCTGATGTCACTGAGAGTCACATCATGACATTTTTTAAAGTAATGATAGGTTTACAAAGGAGACCATTCTCATTATGCGATCCAAACAGAAAAAAGAATATGTTATTTTCAATATCTAGTAACAGGATAACTAAAAAGACACCACGTTTTGTTTTTAAACTTATTCTTTTTACATTTAGTATTTGTAATATTTGTTTCATGTAAATTTATGTAAAAATTAAAAATTTAGTACTAAGAAATTGAAAGTATTTTTTAATTTGTGTTCTAAATTTTAGTATGCCTTTTTCACTTCTTTTTTAGTTTAATTATGTCTTTTTATTCTCAGTTTCTTAACGCTAAGTTTCTTATTATCTTAAATATAGTTTAACTTAACTTCTGTATATGAATACATTGAATAGAAATCAATTTCCTTTTACATAATCTTAGCTTTTATTCTATTATTCTTCCCTTCATTTCCCCCTACTCTCTTCACACTCTTGACCTTCTATATATCTTCTTTCTATCCATCTCATTTCCCTCATATTTATTTTTCTTCTTCCTTAAAAATGATATTCCCCCAATTTAATATAAATCATAGCACAATATCTCTATTATTTGCCTGTTTACTTCTCTTTCAACTCACTGGTTTTTAAGCATAAGGTTCTTCTTTACTTTTCCTCTTTCTGATAAAAATGGAGGTGATGGGATGCTAGTTTGTTCTAGTCTTGGAGTAAAGAACTTGATGAAGAGGAGGATGACATGCCTGAGTAAAGGTCTAGCTCTTCATGAGATATTGCTCTTTATTTCTTTTATTTATTTGTTTGTTTGTTTGTTTATTTATTGATGTTTATTTATTTTTGAGACAGAGAGAGATAGAGTAAGAACAAGGGAGGGGCAGAAAAAGAGGAAGACACACAATGTGAAACAGGCTCCAGGTTTTGAGCTGTCAGCACAGAAACCGATGCGGGTCTTGAACCCATGATCTGCGAGATCATGACTTGAGCCAAAGTTGGACGCTCAACTGACTGAGCCATGCAGGTGCCCCTATTTCCTTTATTTCTGCATAAAAAATTTTTTTGTAATAAAATACTACTGATTTTATATGAAAAATTGGAATCAATAAATGATAAGAAAAGAATCCTAAGTCAGTTAGCCAACAACTAGCACTATAACCACCTAAACTTAACAATGATTCTATTCTGTATTACCTAAAGACATATTTGGATATTATTCTCGATACTCTCCAGTGGCGTTTGCAAGTTATTTTTTATATTTGTCTCTTATTGTAAGTCAACAAGTATTTGAGCCCTGAAATAAATTGCTAACTGCTAACATTTGTTATCATTGATGTATAAAGTATCATTGTTATTCATTAATAAAAAGTGGATAGAAAATAATGTGATAGGTATATAATACATATACAATACAATGCATATATTGAGAAACATGCATACTGTCCTCCATAATGGGTGTGGGAATTTACATGACTTCCAATACACACAAAGATTTCTTATTCTCTACACTTTCACCATCACTTGATTTCAACTTTCATTTTGATAAAAGACAATAATGTGTATCACGTGATTTACTGTAGTGGTTTTAATTTCAATATCTTTGATGATTAGTAATATTTAGCACCCTTTCGTATACTTGATGACTATTTATATGAATTCCTTAGAAGAATGATTTTTATGTCCTTTGTCAATTTTTAATGTGGCTTAAAATTTTTTGCTGTTGATGTTTATATATTTTATTCATAAATCTATATTTTGCATATTTTGTGTGCATTTTCATATATGTAAATGTAATCACATATACTTATATATTTAATATATATTACATATATAAAATATTTAAACATCTGTATGTATATATTATTTTAAAAATATTTTTACATATTAACACTTACCCAATACTTTCTCCCATTTCACAAACAGCCCTTTCATTTTATGGATTATTTCATGAGCAAAAGGTTTTTAATTTGATGTAGTACTATTTATTGATTTTTGTAATTGTTGTTTGTCCTTTTGGTGTCATAGGTGAAAAATCTTCTCCAAGATTGATATCAAAGAGGTCTTTTTTGCATGTTTCTTCTAATTATTAACTGTTTCAAGTCTTATGTTTCAGTTCATAGTCCATTTTGAGTTAACTTTTGTGTGAAGTGTAAGACAGCATCCAATTTCATTCTTTTTTAAAGTTTTATTGGAATCCCTCTTAGTTAACATACAGTGTAATATTAGTTTTGAGTGTACAATAAAGTGATTCAACACTTCCATACAATACCTTTTGTTCATCACAGGTAGTGCACTCCTTAATTCCCATCCCCTATTTAACCCATCTCTCCACCCGCCTCCCATCCTGTAACCATCAGTTTGTTCTCTATAAAGAGCCGGTTTCTTGGCTTGCTTCTCTTTCTCTCTCTTTTTTTCCATTTGCTCTTTTGTTTTGTTTCTTAAATTCCACATATCAGTGAAAATATATGGTATATATCTTTCTCTGACTTATTAGGCTTAGCATAACACTCTAGTTCTGTCCACATCATTGCAACTGGAAAGATTTCATTCTTTCTGGTGGCTGAGTAATAGTCTATTACACACACACATATACATACATATATACACACACACAGATATTCATATATACATATAAACATAAGGATGCATGTGCCCCTTCAAATATGTATTTTCGTATCCTATGGGTAGAAAGTAGTGTGAATGTTGGGTGGTAGGGTAGTTGTATTTTTAACTTTTTGAGAAATTTTCACACTGTTTACCAGTGGCTGCACCATTGTGCATTTCCATCAAAAGTGTAAGAGGGTTCCCCTTTCTCTGCATACTTGCTGATATCTGTTGCTTTCTGTGTTGTTAATGTTAGCCATTTTGACAGGTGTGAGGTGTTATCTCTTCATGATTTTGATTTGTATTTCCCTGATGATGAATGATATTGAGCATCTTTTTATATGTCTGTTAGGCAACCAGATGTCTCCTTTGGAAAAGTGCCTATTTATATCTTCTGCCCATTTCTTCACTGAATTACTTGGCTTTCAGGTGCTGATTTTGATAAGTTCTTTATTGTTTTTTTCACATCATTTATTTTTATTTTATCTTCTTGATAATAGTTTATTGTCAAATTGGTTTCCATATAACACCCAGTGCTTCTCCCCACAAGTACCCCCCTTCATGACCATCACCCCCTCCCCCTCCCCTTCCCCCTTCAGCCCTTGGTTCCTTCTCAGTATTCAAGAGTCTCTCATGATTTGTGTCCCTCTCTCTTCCTAACTCTCTTTCCCCCTTCCCCTCCCTATGGACCTCTGTTAGGGTTTCTCCTGTTAGACCTATGAGTGCAAACATATGAAATCTGTCCTTCTTTGCTCAATTTATTTCACTAAGCACGACATCCTTGAGGTCCATCCACTTTGCTACAAATGGCCAGATTTAATTCTTTCTCATTGCCATGTAGTACTGCATTGTGTATATATACCACATCTTCTTGATCCATTCATTGTAAGTTCTTTATATATTATAGACACTAACATTTTATCATATATGTCATTTGGAAAAATTTTCTCCCATTATGTAGCCTGCCTTTCAGTTTTGATGATTGTTTTCCTTTGTTGTGCAGAAATCTGCTTGTTTGTTTTGGGGGTTTGAGCCCCCATTCGTTCATTTTTAGTTTTGTTTACCTTGCCACCAGAGATGTGGCTAATAAGAAATTCCTACAGTTGAGGTTAAAGAGGTTGCTGCCTGTGTTATCCTCTTGGATTTTGGTGATAAATATTTTAAATAAGTGCAGCTTTTAAAAACTTGGAAAAAACAATATACAGTACTATATGTATAAATAATAAAGTATTTAAAACCAAATTTATTTGCATTCTCAAATATATATACCAGCTCAGTATTCAACTTGTTATATAATTTAGAACATATATTTCCATTTCCTTTTGATTAAAAATATAACATTAAATATAGTGCCCTGGCCCCTATCCACTGTTTCTCTTACTTGAAGAGGCCTGGTAGGGTATTTCTAATAATACACCTGGGGAAAGACAACAGCTCACCCAAGAGAGTGAGGGGTCAGACATTCATGCCAGAGTTACCTCCCATGATTATTCCTGGTTAATAAAGTTTCACACGGAAATATACTCATATTTTAAAAGGGAATCTTGCTTCTCTACAAGTCCATAGTTTTCCCAACGGGTCACATACAACAAATTGGAAAGTGTTTTATGTTCTTTGGAATTATAAGAGGAATGCTTCAGACATGATGAACTTCATTAATTTCCCTCTCATACCACGGATATCAGTAGAGCAGTCAAGAAAAAGAAGACATTGGTAATCAGAATGCTAGAATTTTGAGTCACAGAAGGTGAGCATAAACACTGGGGATTCACAAATTTGTGAACATAGGTAGGTAAAAAAACCTACATGGGCTATTTTGACCAGAAAGGTGTAAAAATGTCTTTTTCTTTGAAAATTTTCAGTTCAAACAAGTTGCTCATATATGTAAGTATTGTGATATATACCTATGTATATATACATTTCCTTTTAGGTATTCATTTTAATTGCTTCATGATTTTCCCCCCTTAAAACGACCAGAATTAGATAGGAGGCTAAGATAGCAAGGATCATGTTCTGTCTACTCAGCATATCTAGGAGGTGTTATGTCTGATTCAGGCTCTGTAAAAACGATGATTCCAATGGACATTATTAGGAATAAAAGGTATGTATTACCTTTTTTCCACATGGATGTGGAAATAATTTGAATTATATTCATAATAACACAAAGAAAACTTCATTAAACATCCTCCCTATGAAATCTTAGATTGAAAAAAAAATTACACTGACTGTTCAATGATATTGCATAGAGAATAAAAATATGGTGACTTAAAAGAAATGTACATAGCACAGAAAATAATCTCTTTCTGGTTTTGTGGGAATCAGTCATTCCAAAAATATATACCCAATGATTTTATTATTAAATATATTTTAAAAAACCCTACTGTATCTTCTGGCAGATTTGGGGAACATTTACTAAGTTTTTACTCGATAGTGCAATCTGGCTGGCAAAGAAAGTCACTCTAACATTGTGGTGAGATTTCTTTAGGTTTCTTTGCTTCCTAATTACCAAACACCAAGGCAGACACTAACTCCTTCCATCTCAACTTCTTATACTTTTTCAAGGAAATCACCAATAAAAGATATCAGGTTAAAGTAGTCCTCACATCAAATTCTACATTCATGATGAATGAAATCAATATTTTTATGATATGCCTCAACAAAACAAAAATAAATTAAAATATTGTAGTCCTTACATAAAAATAAATTAAAAATTACCTTGAGAGCCATCTTGGTTTGAAATACAAATTATTTCCTAAAATACATATTGATGCCATACTTGTAATATGAGTTATCTAAATGTGCTACTGTCTTATCTACAAAAGTTGTTTACTAGAGAAAGAGAGGGAGAGAATAAGAGAGATAACCAAGCCATAAAAAACTCTTAACTAAGAGCACAAACAAGGTGATGGATGGACGTGGGTGGGGAATGGGCTAAAGGGGTGATAGGTATTTAGGAGGGCACTTGTGATGAGTAGTGAATGCTGTATGTAAGGGATGAATCACTAAATTCTACACCTGAAACCAAAAAATAACAAAAATACAGTAGTCCTTACATTAGGAGTTGAATTACACATTGTATCGATAGCCTTCTTGGTTTGAATGACAAATTAATTTTCTGAAATTCATACTGATGCCACCGTTGTAATATGAGATTTTAAGGTGCTACTATATTATTTAGAAGAGCTGTTTACTCCTCTCTTTCAAGAATCTGAGAAGACTTGACATATCAGATAGGATTCAGTTGAGACCCTCTTTCTTCTTTTAAAACTTAGTAACAAATATATATACCACATCTTCTTCATCTATTTGTCAGTTGGACATTAGGGCTCTTTCTGTAGTCTGACTACTGTTTATAGTGTTGCTACAAACATTGGGGTGCATGTACCCCTTTGAATCAGCATTTTTTATCCTTTGGATAAATGTCTATAAGTCAGAGAAGGACAAATATATATTTCACTCATATGTGGAATTTAAAAAACATCAAAGGATAAATATAAAAGAAGGGAAGGAAAACATGGATAAAAACAGAGGAAGGCAAACCGTAAGGGATACTTAAGTACAGACAACAAACTGGGGGTTGCTGGAGGGGGTTGGGTAACAAGCTAAATGGGTGGCTGGCACTGAGGAAGACACTTGTTAGGATGAACACTGGGATTCATATGTAAGAGATAAATCATGGCTTCTACTCCTGAGGAAGTAGTAGCACTGTATGCTAACTTGAACTTAAATAAATTAATTTAAAGTTTAGTAACAATAGATATTTAGTAGAAAATGACAAGTTGTCTCCAGCTAAATTTCTTGTCTGGTAATAAAAAGTTCCATGTCTTTTCATTAAATTATTCTGTATTGCTTTTATAAAATCTTTCTTGCATTTGTTTTTCCCAGATACTAAATAACCTATCATTGAAGGAATTACTTCTTCCAGTATTTCTATATATCTCTGCTCTGCTTCTATTTATCATATTCACATTTATCTAAACCACTTTTCTATACAGCGTGCTTCCATTTTGATCCTAAAAGCATTGGATAAACAGCCTCAGAATGAGTGTGTTCAAGATTGTGTAAGTGTTCATGAACATGTTGGTGAAATGATGTATGAGCAAAAAGTGAGCTAGAAGAGAGAACTTTTCCCATATTCCATATCCTATTCCCACTTTTCATCTATGACTACTATTGCTTATTTCATGGTAATGAGATAACTCCATATTTATTAATTTCCTGTTCACATTTTGTATTTCCTTTGCACCAGATATTTCACTGTCTTCTATTTATTTATTTTATAAAAATACTTATTTATTTTGATGGAGAGATTGCACACATGTACAAGTGGGGGAGAGGCAGAGAGAGAGGAGAGAAAGAATCCTAAGCAGTCTCATGCTTTCAATGCAGAGACAGATGTGGGGTTCAATCTCACCAATAAGGAGATCATGATTTGAGCCAAAATCAAGAGTCAGACTTTTAATTGACTGAGCCATTCAAGTACCCCGGATATTTGTCATTCAGTGCAATGCAGTTTATCATAAAGTTAAATACAATTTTTTAATGTTTTTGGGGGTAAAGCTAATGTTTCAAAGCAAGCTCTTTTAGAAAACTATATATTGATTACTTGTTCTTATTATAAATGCTTTAAAATTATTCTGTTATAGTAAAGTCTTTGTTTAGAGTAATGAAATAATAATTCAGGATATATTCTATAAAGATCCATGTTTCATCAGACAATATATGAAGTCCCATAAATGAAAGTGATTTTCTTATTCTTTCTTTCTATTCTCCCTAACTGCTCACTTAATCTGTTACAAATTCAGACACATACTAAAAACGGCATATTAAAGAAGTCATAAACTTTAACATGCATGTAGGGGGGGTAAATATGTGCATCTCTTATAAACACAAAACAGATGAAATTTTGCAGAAATAAGAAACAGTATTGGAAAGGAGAAGGACTTAACATAAACCTTATGTCTTTACTCTCCTTTGTTTCCTGTAGAGTGAGGATGTGCGTTTCCCTGAGTGGAAAGCATGACCAACCACTCAGCAGTAATGGAATTCTTCCTCATGGACGTCTCTGCCACCAGGGAGCTCCAGATGATGCAAGGATTTCTGTTTTTGTTTATTTACCTGGCAACTCTAATGGGAAATCTTCTCATTTTCATCCTTATCACTGTGGATCAGTGTCTTCACACTCCCATGTACTTCTTCCTGAAGCACTTATCACTTTTTGATGTCTGCCTCATTTCAATTACAGTTCCAAAATTTATTATGAACACTTTATCTCACAAAAAAACAATTTCTTTCTTGGGATGCATATTACAGGTGTTGCTGGTGATTCACTTTGCTGGGTGTGAGCTTTTTATTCTAACAACCATGTCCTATGACCGTTATGTGGCCATCTGTCATCCCCTGCACTACAATGTCATCATGAACAGGAGAGTCTGTGTGGGGATGACAGTTACCTCCTGGATTCTTGGGAGTATCTTTGGGGTCTTATATTCAGCTGGCACTTCCTCTTTATCTTTCTGTGGCTCTAGGAAACTTCCTCAGTTTTTCTGTGATGTCCCCTCCCTACTGAAGATCTCTTGCTCAAAGACTCATGTCACTATGGACATCAGTGTGGCAATTGGGGTAGTGTATGCACTTTCCTGTTTGGTGTCCATTGGGTTTTCATATATTTACATTTTCAATACAGTGCTGAGAATACCATCATTACAAGGGTGGTTGAAAGTCTTTTCCACTTGTACCCCCCATCTCATAGTTGTAACGACATTTATTGTGACAGGTACCATGGCCTATCTGAAGCCAGTCCCTGATTCCCCACATCTCGTGGATTTTTTGGTGTCTGTATTCTATTCTGTATTGCCTCCATCTTTGAACCCCATCATATACAGCCTAAGGAATAAGGAAATTAAGGAAGCTGTGAGAAAGCTTCTATGGAAACTAAGTC
>NC_043705.1:3238135-3243459 GCF_006229205.1 Suricata suricatta
CATCTCATAGTTGTAACGACATTTATTGTGACAGGTACCATGGCCTATCTGAAGCCAGTCCCTGATTCCCCACATCTCGTGGATTTTTTGGTGTCTGTATTCTATTCTGTATTGCCTCCATCTTTGAACCCCATCATATACAGCCTAAGGAATAAGGAAATTAAGGAAGCTGTGAGAAAGCTTCTATGGAAACTAAGTCATCATAGATTCTATGGAGAAAAACAATAGAGCTAGTATCTATAAAGTTAAATCCATGTTTTTTAAAGATTATATAGGTTTCTTATAATCTAGTGTGGATATCAATATCTATATAATAAAATATTCATCTTATTTTAAAGTGCTAGGATAAAAGGGACATGTTTATGATTATTAATTAACAGTCATTATCTCAGAACCTCCAACAGTGCATATTCATTACCTAGAGTCTGTGCATGTAAATTAAGCTTTATAAATACTATGACAGTTTTTCAAGTGGATAACTGAAGATGTCCATGTACTAATTTCTTGAATCTGAATATATTACTTTATGTGACACAAGGAACTCTATAGATGTAGGTCAATTAAGGAGTATGAGTTAAGGTGTTGATCCTAGATTACCCAAGGGGTCCTAAATTCATCAGCAACCGTTAAAAGTGGAGCATTTCAAAGCTTTGTTAGAGGGAGAGGTGTCTATGGAAGAATGGTCTTCTTTTGCCGGCTTTGATATGGAAGGTGGTCATGAGCCAACATATAGTCAGAGGCAGCATCAAGACTGGAAATTGCAAGGAAGACATAGTTCACTGGACACCTAAGAAGAGAAGGCAACCATACCAGCTACACTTACATTTTAACCCAGTGTGATTGGTGTTAGATTTCTAAATTACAGCACTTTAGGGGCATCTGGATGGCTCAGGCATTAAAGCATCTGACTCTTGGTTTTGGCACAGCTCACGATCTCTGGTTCTGACAATGCAGACCTTGCTTGAGATTCTCTCTCTCTTCCTCTTTCTCTCTCTCTGCCCTCCTGCATGCTCTCTCTCAAAATAAATAAACTTAAAATATTAAAAATGAATAAAGAATAAAATAATACATACATATTATAAACCACAGTTTGTGATAATTTATTACAGCAGAAATAACAGACAATTAAGAAAAACATTGAATACCTGTATTCATAAAATCTCCTAAAGGAGAATTTCTTTAGAATAGGGGTACAGACTATGAAACTAAAGGTTTCAATTAAAGTTAAAACATATTGTAAAGAAGAATTACATCAATATGCTTATAATTTTGAGGAATAATTTAGATTTTACCTGTTTATATTTCCTCAGTGTATGCACTATTTTCATTTTATATGAAATGTATTAGTGTATTTATCCACTATACTATTATAAATAAATAAACTTTGTGGGAGAGAGAGAGGGAGAGTGAGAGGGGCTGAGAGAGGGGGACAGAGGATCCAAAGTGGGCTCTGCACTGACAGCCGCAAGCCCCCTGCTGGCCCAAACTCACAAAATATGAGATCAGAAAGTCAGTTGCTCAACCCACTGAGCCACCCAGGTACCCCTAAAATAAATTATTTTTTAGTATTTAATTTTAGTATTATGAGATTAGATGTTTAATATCTTATTTGGATTAGATTTAATATTTATTACTTTTTAAATTACTTTAATGTTTTTATTACTTGTGATTCTTCAACTAGTCAAGTCTTTAATTCCTATGTGTCTATTGTTGTTGAGACTCAATATATAAAGATTGGTTACTGACAACCAAAGAAGTACCTATGGAGGGCTGGCGGCAGTAATGGAATGTGTCAGTGGAGCCTGGCAGGGGACAGAGGATGGGCTGCAGCATGAGTGCCCAGGACAGGACGTTGACCCAGGGCTCAGAAATGATCCACAAGAACCTGTGGAGAGATGATGGGAAGGTGGTACAGGAGGGGAAACTACTACTTTTGGGTGAAGAGGAGTCAGAGAAGAGCATCACTGTCAAGCAGAGGAAGCACATTCAGGAGGCTAGCAGTCCCAGGTGGTCCTCTATAGGATCACCACCCAGCCCATCATGGCCGTTGTCAAAGCCATGGGCGATCTGCAGATGGAATTTGCTGACCCCTCCTGCACACACGATGCCAGCCAGCTGTGTGCACTGTCCCGAACTGCTGAAGAGTAGGGCGTGCCCCAGAGGGTCTGCTGGTGTCCTCCATAGGCTTAGGGCTGACCCCGGCAGGCAGGTCGGCTCTGACCACTGGCAAGAATACCACCTCAAATGCTATGCTGCCTTTGACCTCTGTGGCCTGGGGAACATCGCACAGAGTCACTATATCCCCAAGAAAAGGACGTGCTATAGGTGGAGTGGAGACCACCAGCATCGTGGAGACACAGTTCACCTTCAAGAACCTGACCTCAGGATATCTGATGTGGGCAGTCTGCCAGTCAGAATGAAAGAAGTAAATCCACAGTTTTAAGGATGTCACAGACATCTCCTGCATAGCTTTGACACCCAGGACCTGGTGTTAACAGAGGACTGTATGCTCCAGAGGATGATGCTGTTCAACGATAACTTCTCTAACAAGGAGTGATCAACACAGGTCCACTATTCTTGTCTTCAAAGAGAGGCACCTGTTTGAGGAAAAGATCACCCACACCCCCCATACCACCCACATCCCTGAGTGCATAGGGGCCAAGGATGACCAGGTGGCCAGACACATCCAGGGTAAATCTGGGGCCCCGCACAAAAACTAGGCTCCCAAGGAGATCTACACCGCTTCACCTGTGCCACCCACACCAGGAACTGGTAGTTTGTCTTTCATGCTGTGTACCACTTTATCATCAAGAAAAACCAGAGTGTGACCACAGGCTCTTCTGGGGGCAGTGGGGCTTAACTCTTCTCCCCTCCCAGTCCCTGAGGAAGACAGGGGCCAGAAGACCATGCTCCCCACCAGACCCTGATTTCATTCTGGTGCTTTCCACCTCTTTCCTCTCTTTTCTTGGTTACTCAGCCCCAGGGACTCAGGGTAGGAGTTATCATAGACTTTCCTTTTTGAAGCAGCTCCTTGGTCCTGGTGCTGGTACTGGAAATGGCCTTGGTCTCCTCTTTCTGGGTATTTGTACTAGTTGTAACCATTGTCTCATTCTGTGAAGAGCACAGTGTAATGTATATGTGTTGAATCACTGTATTGTACACCTGAAACTAATATTACACTGTATGTTAACTAACTGGGATTTAAATAAAAACATAAAAATGAAAAGAAAAACAAACTTCAATATTATTTATTGGACATTTCATTTATTTTATCCTATTTGAGATATCTGATTTGTCTAATACTATACGATGAGATGGCCTTGTAAAGCTCTGGTCTTTCTGTGAAAATTAATGATTTTTAATATGTCATAGAACAGAGGGCTCTCCATTACCTTCTCTTTCTAAAGGCTATGTTATATATTGCACATAGTGGTAATGCTAACACCTAAATAATAGTACCCTGGGGCACCTGGGTGGCTGAGTCTGTAAAACATCTGACTCCTGATTTCAGGTCAGGTCATGCACGATCTTGTAGTTTGTTGGATTGAGGCTGGGTTCAAGCTTGGGATTCTCTCTTGGGGTTCTCTCTCTTCCTTTATTTCTTCCTCTCTCATGCTCACACACTCTCTTTCTGAAGGTAAATAAATATATTTTGAAAAATACTCGACTGTAGTGCCTGGGTGGCTTCGTTGGTTGAGGGACCCACTTCGGCTCAGGCTATGATCTTGTCGTTGCTGGGTTTGGGCCCCACATCAGGCTCTGCGTTGACAGCTTGCTCAGAGCCTGGAGCTTCCTTCTGATTCTGTGTCTTCTTCTCTCTCTGTCCCTCCCCCATTCATGTTCTGTCTCTTTCTGCCTCTTAATAACAAATACATATTAAAAAAATACTCTGTATTCAGCAAGTAAATAAATATAAAAAATTACTGTGCCTGCAAGAAATACTCAACAATAATAAAAAAATTCCTCCTAACAAGTCCCAAAAATAGTCAGTTAATATTACAAATTTGAAATATATTTAATTAAAAAATTAAATAATTAATTTCCTAATTTGATATGTATAGTCATATACTCATTTTTTATTTCTCTCATTTACATGATGGTAATTTCATATATCACATAAGAGTTAACGTTTAGCAGACTTCATCTTCTACTTGGATGTGATCTCCTGAATCCACACAATATCTGGATGAAAATACTTAGTCAAAAGTTATATTTAGTTAAAAGATACTGACCAAAGCGATTTATTTTCAAGTACTCTTATCAGACGTACTTTCAATTGTATTAATCTGTAAATTGTCTTCTTTTGATCTTCCAAGGCCTTTTTAAAGGCCATTGACCACTCCTCAGTCTTCAATCAGGTCCTTCTCCAGGCATCTGTGACAGCTATACACTCATAATTTGCTGCCCCACGTGCCCCTTTTTTATCCTGTGTTGAATTCCTCCTTTGTTCAGCTTCCACTTTTTAGTGTAACCCAAGGATCTGGCCATGATTGTCTTCTTTATGTTATGTTTTTCAGAGAACTTATATAAAGTAATATTTGTCCTACTCCAAATATTTCTGATATCTAGACACAATTCTTTATGTCAGCTGTTACTTCTCTTTTTCACTCACTACAATTTTTTTATGTTACCACCAGACCACCTAAACCATCTCCCAAGATTATTTCTTGTTCAAGAAATCGTTTTGTGCAGGCCAGTTAAATTTAATCATAAAACAAATAAGGAAAAGAGAGAGTGTGCAAACAACTAAAAAAACAACAACAAAAAAGTCAAATTACTTCACTCCCATCCTGTATCTTTAAAATAAAATTTTACAAAATTACGAAGAATAATGTAAAATTTTCTTAGTATATTTCAAAGTTTTAAATGAATGTATTATTGTTTATCTCTCTAACTTCATCTAATACTATTATTCTATTATTATTCTGTACTAGCAACACTGTATTTTTTCTATTCCTAAAACAAATTTTGTCTAACCCTCAGGTTTGTAAATGTTACTAACTTTATTTTTATATTTTTTTGTTTTATTTATTTTTTATTTTTTTAAATATTTTATTGTCAAATTGTTTTCCATACAACACCCAGTGCTCTTCCCCTTAAGTGCCCTCCACCATCACCACCAACTCTCTTCCCCCCTCCCCCGTCCCCCCCAACCCTCAGGTCATTCTCAGCATTCAATAGTCTCTCAAGTTCTGCATCCCTCTCTCTCCCCAACTCTCTCTCCCTCCTCCGTTCCCGTGGTTCTCCATTAGGTCTCTCTTGTTTTCCTGCTAGACCTATGAGTGCAAACATATGGTTTCTGTCCTTCTCTGCCTGGCTTACTT
>NC_043705.1:3243559-3253106 GCF_006229205.1 Suricata suricatta
TCCTTGCCAATTCTGATGCCTCTTATTTCTTTTTGTTGTCTGATTGCTGATGCCAGAACTTCCAGCACTATGTTGAACAACAGTGGTGAGAGTGGGCACCCCTGTCGTGTTCCTGATCTCAGGGGGAATGCTCTCAGTTTTTCCCCATTGAGGATGATATTAGCTGTGGGTTTTTCATAGACTGCTCTTATAATGTTTACTAACTTTAGATAGGATAAGGGGTAAGAGGATAGAAGGAATGATCCTTCTATCTAATAGGCTTCAATTCACTTCTCACATTTCTGGGATGTTTTTCTTTGAGTACAAATATCAATCATGTTTAGGATGAGGTAGCTGAAAATGTATTTTTATAAATTGCAAGCCCTCATAACGACTTGAAGTTATTGGGTTCTCTAATTGTTAACTCCCTTATTAATTATCATATTCTGTAAACATAAACCCCATAAAATTAAGGAAATGTATATTTCTTCCTGATGATTCTCCAATTTCAATGAATTTTCACTGAATATATAGGTATAGAAGAAATATTTATTAAATAATTGAATGCTAATGTATAGAAAATACATGAGTTATCGGATTTCATGGCTAAAGAGACTTAATAGAGTCTTATGTCTTGATTTCAGGTGCAGACTAATATTTGGACATTGATCACATTCTCTGAGATGTAAGGTCATGGGGCAGGATGGAGGGAGCAAGCTTTAGTGGGGGGAAGATTACTTGCAGAATAATGAGCACGACTCGGGGCATGACATGTGAAACAATGTGATACATTAAAGAAGAAATATTCAATATTAAATACATATTTAGTTTCAGAGTTCAAAAGGAATTTGAGGTTACAGATATTGCTGGATGTGAGTGGTAATTAAACCAGAAGAACGGGTAATATAAAGAGAATATGATGTCTAAAATCATGCAATGAGAAAAACACCAGTACTTTAGAGTTTGGTAAGTGAGTTAATCTACAATGGCGAATAACTCTAGAAGCCATAATGATGTTGAATATAGAAATGTAGCCATCAAGCAAATGGATGTTTAATTAATGACAAAAAGATATCAATGATCTTGGGATGGATAATTCTCTCAGGTAAGCCTGGGTATGGGAGTCATATTTCAGGGGATTCAGGAATGAATTTAATGAGAAGAAGTAGAGGAACTGAATATCAACTACTCTTATTTTAGAAATTGGTTTAAATGGGGGAGGGGGTTATATTATGATTAGAAGATTTTGGCAACAAAAACTAGTAATAACCAATTTTCATGGTTCTCCCATACTTTTTGAAAAAGCTAAGAAAAATTGCCCAGCACCCTCTACAACTGGTTTTGTCAATATATCTACTTCTGAAGAATGAAATAATGAGAGCAAATATCAGCGCTAGTCCAGAAGTAGGTCTTGCACACACAAAAGGAAATCACCTGGACATACACATTTGAGAAAACAAAGTAAATTTAAAAGAAATTAAATCTTAAGAATAGGAACCAAATGCAAAGAGTGTTTTTAAATCTTTTCCAAAAGGTCATTATTTAGACAGGTAATTGATTTTTATTAACAACAAAGAAAACCAAGGGAAGTGGTGTGATACTTCAAATAACTTAAAGAAATTAATGGCCATCCTGGAATATATTGTCCCACAGGGCAGCCCTGGGTGTGTATGCTCAGATCACTGAGAGGTGCAAAACTGACAGACATCAAATTGCTGGGCTTTCAAATGCAGCAGGAAGGTTGCTCCCATGTCTCACACCCACGGACTACACCCAGATAATCTGAGCACAGTCGCAAACTGAGGCAAACTAATTCCTGAGAGACACTACGCCTGTAATGAATGATTTTGAATAAAGGACTCCCCATCAGCCTTGCCAGAACAGTAGTAGAGCTTTACAGCACTTCCTTACACACCTCTGCTTCAACGTGAGGACTATTCTCCCTGCCTTTTCTGACTCCTTCCCACAATAGATGTATTGTCCAGGATGTAACTTTACTTTACCTGAAAACTAATAAGTTAGATGTTACTCTAATGGATCCTGGCAGAAGACATATGATTCTTGCACATGTCTCCAAGGCCCATGGTCCCCAAGTCTGCTTGCCCTGACCCTGAAACAATAATGTGAGTGTCCTCCGTTCTTACATTTTTTAATATGAAGCAACCCGTAGGAGTAGTAAAAACTATGGAGAGGGTCTTCCAACAATAGATATGCTTCCTGTCTAATCTTTCCTGGCATCTTCTTATCAGAGGAATGAGATTAACACACCAAAGTAAAAAAAAAACAAAGCAAAAAACAAAAAACTCAGAAAACTCAGGGCAGTTTCCCATTAAAAAAAAAAAAAGAATTTGTCAGAGGGAATAAAATTGATAAAAGACGAAAAGTCAGATACCTACTAAATAATGAAAATCAGTGAAAATACTTCTGAGTTAGAAAATGCAATCAGCCAACAGGCCCATGAAACGATGCTCAGCGTCACTCATCATCAGGGAAATACAAATGAAAACCACACTGAGGTACAACCACACACTGGTCAGAGTTGCTAAAATGAACAAATCAAGAGACTATAGATGCTGGCTACGATGTGGAGAAACGGGCACCCTCCTACACTGTTGGCGGGAATGTAAACTGGTGCAACCACTCTGGAAAACAGTGTGGAGGTTCCTCAAAAAACTATCAGTAGAACTCCCCTATGACCCAGCAATAGCACTGCTAGGGATTTACCCAAGGGAGACAGAAGTGCTGATGCATAGGGGTACATGTACCCCAATGTTCATAGCGGCACTTTCTACTATAGCCAAATCATGGAAAGAGTCTAAATGTCCATCACCTGATGAATGGATCAAGAAGATATGGTGTATATATATATATATATATCTCCAATGGAGTACTACATGGCAATGAGGAAGAATGAAATATGGCCATTTGTAGCCAAGTAGATGGACCTCGAGGGTGTCATGCTAAGCGAAATAATTCAGGCAGAGGAGGACAGATACCATATGTTTGCACTCATAGGTGTAACAGGAGAAACCTAATGGAGGACCATAGGGAGAGGAAGGGGGAAAGTGAGGTACACAAATCATGAGAGACTATTGAATACTGAGAAGGAACCATGGACTGAAGGGGGAGGGGGAGGGTGGGACCGGGGTGTTGATCATGGTGGGGAGCACTTTGGGGAGAAGCACTGGGTGTTATATGGAAACCAATTTGACAATAATCTATTAAATAAAAAAAAGAAAATGCAATCAGTAAATATTAAAATTTCCCCAATTAAAAAAATCAGTATAAATATGGATAAAAATAAATTCCATTTCGGGTCCCTGACTGGCTCAAGCAGAAGAGAATGTGACTCTTGATCTTGGGGTTTTGAGATTAAGTGTTGGGTATAGAGAATACTTTACCTAAATAGATAGATAGATAACTTTTAAAAATCCTACCTTATGCCTTCTGAAACAATTTGAAATTTTTTATTCAAATTATATGAAAAACGTTAATAATTTTAAGGCAAAGAAAGAATAATTTTATTTATTTTAAGTGAAGGCATATTAGAAAATTATATTTAAAAGTCAGGTATTTTTTCAAGTATAGCAGAATAAAGGCCAAAACCTGTACAATGCATAGATATGACACAAGCTGGGAAAAAGCAATGCAGAAAATAGTATGACTTCCATTTTTGTACAGAAATATTTGTATCTCTATGGTTAAAACAAAATGCAATGTCTACCTTACTTCAATCATGAAAAATCAATGCCACAGAGATAATTGATATAAATTTGAATTTAAAAATATCAAGTTTTGAAAGATAATATAACAGAATACACTTATTACTTCAGATTAAGAAGATAATCCTTTAATGGAACACAAAAAAGGTTAAATATCAAGGAAACAATTCAGGCAGAGCAAGTCCAACACCTTAAAATACAAACGTCTGTTCTCAGGGCACCCGGGATGCTCAGTCAGCTAAGCGTCTGACTTTAACTCAGGTCATGATCTCAGGGCTTGTGAATCTGAGCCCCCACATCTCAGAGCCTGGAGCCTGCTTTGGATTCTGTGTGTGTCTCTCTACCTCTTCCTGACCCATTCACGCTCTGTCTCTATCAAAAATGAATAAATATTTTAAAATTTTAAAAAAGAACGGCTATGCTGTCTTTACAGACAGCATTAAGACAATTTAAAGGCTGAGTCATAAAAAAAACAAAAAGATACTCAAGATCGTAACCAATGACCATTTCATTCACACTATTTAAACATTCCTATGAATCAATAAAGAAAAAACTGAATATGCAAATTACAAAAGAAGCAACCCAAACATTTAAAAACAGGTTTAATATCATTAATCATAAGGCAAATGCAAATTATGAAATAAAGTGATATATCTGTGCAAACTCATTACAATGGCTAAAATAAAGACTACCAAATCCCAAGGTGTCCTGAAATATTGCAACCACAGGAATCATCATAAATGATGACTTAGAGTGAAAGCTGATGCAACCACTTTGCAAACCTGTTTGAAATTATTTAGTTTTATCATAAATATAACCTATAAATGAATAATTACACTCTGAGAAAGACCAATGTTATGCCTATCAGACCTATTTGAATGGCTCTAATAAAAAAGACCATAAATAGCCTGTCCAGGAAAGAATTCAGAGAAAAAGGAATCCTTGTGCACTTTTGGTGTAAGTGTAAATTGGTTCAGTCACTATGGTAACAGTACAAAGTTCAACAAAAGTTAAAAAATAAGATAAAATAAAACTATAAAATGTTCCAAGAATTCCATTTCTGGGTATTTATCCCAAGGAATCTAAAACACGAACTCAAAAACGCACCTCATTTTCATTTCAAAAGTTTAACAATAGCCAAGACATGTAACCATGTATCTATTATCTAAGTCTATATTGATGAATGAATGGATAAAGAAAATTGGTATATAAATGCAACGGAATCCAATTCAGCTATAAGAAAAATAAAATATTGCTATTTGTGACAACATGGATGAATCTTGAGGACACGATGCTAAGTGAAAAGTAGGGAATAAATAAGACAGAGAAAGACACGCTCTGTATGATCTCACTTATATGTGGAATCTAAGTACAACCAAATGGCGAAATCATTTCTCTTCATTTTATTTATTTATTTATTTATTTATTTATTTATTTATTTATTTAAAAATATTTAAATGTATTTCACTTACATGGCAAAGAGAAAGAATGAAATCTGGCCATTTGTAGCAAAGAGGATGGACCTCGAGGGTGTCATGCTAGGTGAAATAAGTCAGGCAGAGACAGACAGATACCATATATTTGCACTCATAGGTCTAACAGGAGAAACCTAACAAAGGTCCATAGGGAGGGGAAGAGGGAAAGAGAGTTGAGGAGAAAGAGGGACACAAATCATGAGAGACTATTGAATACTGAAAATGAACCGAGGGCTGAAGGGGTGGGAGGGAAGAGGGTGATGGTCATGGATGGGGGGCACTTGTGGGGAGAAGCACTGGGTGTTATACGGATACCAATTTGACAATAAACTATGATAAACAATTAAATTGAAACAAAATAGAATCCTCAATTAAAAATGCAAGGTTAAAATAGTTAATAAGTTTATGTTCAAGTTTTTGCTTTTGAGAGAAATTGTATAATAAATATTGTGAAAGATAAAAAAATAAAAAAGAAAACTGCTGTGCATTTTTCTTGTTCTTTCTGCTGGTGTGCTCTTCAAGTTATGCTCTTCCAAAAAATGTATTCCTACATATGAATTTCATAAATTTGTTCATGGAAATGGCAACTATATTTTCTGAATTCTCTCTTTGCATGATCATATTGAGTATCATCTGGCATTTGGTTCACAGTTACTGGAAACCTACATTCTGTGGGGAAGGAGTCAAATGACTAGTATTGGATATTTGATTCAATTTCTAACTGCGGTGTCTTAAATAATTATTTTATTTAAATAAATACTTTATTATATTTCGCCTTTATCTTTATCTTAAATAAATAGTTTGACATTAATATATGACAGGAAATAATAAATAGTCTGTTTACACCATGCCAAATTCAGACTCTTCTACAAACCCATTAAAAACTGCAGAAGCTTTCTAAAACGTTTTATTTCGTGATGAGGAATAATATGTTTTTCTAGATATAAAGGGATTCTTTTGAACTGAGGTGGAAAAACTATTTCCGTTCATTTATATCGGAATCATCATTGAGATAGAAACATTTGTGTGGGGGGAGGTTATGATGTTTTGAAACAAGTGACATATAAGATTGCAGAGTCTCCATAGCTACCTGTTCCATGTTTCTGTCTAACGCATGCAAGCATATTATAACATATAATATGCTAATAATATGTATCTTAATAATACACTGAAAATACAAATTTTCACAGACTGGACCAAGGAGGACCAAGATGATGGAAAGGACTTTATAGAAAAACTGCCACAACAATATTCTTGTAACACTACATTCCCAAAGGATGCATGACTTCTTACATTTCTCTTTGCTTTGAATGGAAAAATAAATAATCATTTTAGTTCTACTTTATTATACTACTCATTGATTCTTTCCTGTCACAATTGTATATTTGGTTGTATTTATATGCCTGTATACGTATACTTGGGAGATATATAAGCTACTCATGCCCTTAAAATTTAGTTAATATCCCATGTCCTTAATTCTAAGATTTTTTTTCATATTTCAATGCTTTCATAAAAGGTGCTCATTCAAAATTTGATGTACTCATTTAATGTAATGTTTATTTTTCTGAAAAAATAATTAAATTTGTAAAGTATTTGAAATGAATAGAAATGGATTGATATCAAGCATATGTTAAAGAGAAGTTGTGGTATAGCTATTATATGCTCAGAACTGTAAAAGTAAATCAAAGTTTCCTTCTATGTGAACTTTTTACATAGTATAACATAAACCAGTTGCTGTGTTTTAAATCAATTTTCTTATTAGAAGGGATATATATATATATATATATATATATATATATGTATATTTGTTTGTTTATCAACTATATGTGTGAGTCTCACTAGAAGAGATCCCAAAGCTGTATCCATCAGTTATGTATAAGTGAAATATGTAATCAAATGCTTCATAATTCTCTGTATCCAGAGCTTATTTAAGCTAGAATTTGGATATATTTGGGCAAGTAGAAGATTTCATCAGGAGGGTAAATATAAAGCTTCAGAAATGCTATGATGAGCATGACAGGTATTTCTACAGACAAGAAAGACTTTTCCCCCTGTCCCTATATTGTAAACCATATAACTGAAGACATAGTACTCATCTTCCCTCAATCTCAGTTTTCTCATCTGTTTAACTACATTCACTTCACTTCACATTGGTTGAGAGCATTAGTAGAGATGGTGCATATAGAAGTGTCTGATATAGTGAACGTGATCAATGAATATTAATTTCTATCTTAATTAAAAGTGTATGGGTACACTAGGGTGGCTCAGTCATTTGAGTATCAGACTCCTGATTTGGGATCAGGTCATGATCTCATGGTTCAAGAATTGGAGCCCTGCATAGGACTCCACACTCCCATTGCAGAGCTCACTTGGGATTGTGTCTCTCTCCCTCTCTCTGTGACCCTCTCCTGCTCACACTCAACTCACCCCTCTCTCTCAAAATAAATAAGTAAACTTAAAAAATTAAAAGAATATGTGGAGGAAGCAGTGACCAGATTGATTCTGCAGAAAAAGTGGAAAATAATTTTGAATATTCAGGCTATTGGAAATGTTACATGATACTGAAATCTGGAAAAGTTTATCACAATGTGAGAAATAGTGCCAGATGCTATTTTTATAAATTCCAACATTCAGAAAGAAAACAATTAGTCCAACATCTAACATCAACACATTAGATGAAAGGAAATTTTATTAAGAGAAAAATATCTGAGTCCTAAAGAAATAAAATTTTAATCAAAAAACAAAGATTGAATGGAGTCATCTTCTTAAATGTATGAGTATTTGTATAAAACCCATAATCAAACATATATTGATAAAATACTGAAACTTCTGGGGAGTCTGGGTGGCTCAGTCAGTTAAATATTCCACTTTTGATATCAGCTCAGCTCATATCTCACAGTTTCTAGGATCAAGCCCCCAGAAGGCTTTGGGCTGAAACTGCATATCCTGCTTGGGATCTCTTTCTTCTCTCTCTCTCTCTGCCCCTTCCCCACCCTCTCATTCTCTTAAAATAAATAAATAAATAAATAAATAAATAAATAAATAAATAAATAAATATTTTCAAAGTAAAAGAACTGAAACTTGTGACAAAATCAAATATTTTTTAAACTGAAAAATTCAGTTAAAATCATATGACATTAAAATCAAATTTCCATCAGAGAGTGAAAAGAAAATGCTATAAAGTGGAAAAAATAAAATGTAGGAATGAAATAAAGGATATTTAAATATATGATAAATAACAAAATGTCATGAAAGATGTTAACTTAGAAGAATAAAAATATATAAATGTCATATAAATGAAGCTCAGAACAGGAGTCCAAATCGTTGAGATGTAAGTGGAAAACATTAAGACAGAAATTGAAGGAGTATAAGAAAAGATTTCTTCTATCAAAACTGAAAACCTGAGGGGTGCCTGGGGGGCTCATTCAGTTACATGTGACTTTGGCTCAAGTCATGATCTCAGGGTTGGTGGATTCAAGCCCTGCATCAGGCTCTGTGTTGACAGCTTGAGATTCCATGTCTCCTCTATCTCTGCCCCTTCCCTGCTCACACTCTGTTTCTCTCTCTCTCTCTCTCTCAAAAATAAACATTAAAAAATTTTAAAAAACCTGACAACCTGAGATCATTACTAACAAAACTCCATAATATGTAAGTCCCTAATACAAATATTTCCAAACAGCTAGTTAATTGTGGAACAACAACAAAAATTCCTACTTCCAAACTTCAACTTTAGTCATCTTTCCATTATTCCACTCCTTTTAACCTTCCATAGGATTTTACCTAGGGCTGATTTAATATCTTTGCTTCTTAAACAGTAGATAAGAGGGTTCAAGGTTGGAGGTACCACAGAATAGAATACAGACACAAACAAGTCCAGAGGAGAAGACTCATCAGAAACTGGCTTTAAATAAGCAGTAGCACCTATTAGAAGGAATGTACTCACCACAATGAGGTGAGGCAAGCAGGTCGAAAAGGCTTTGGACTGCTTCTGTGTGGTTGGGATCTTTAACACGGTGGAAAAAATATATACATAAGAGACCACAATACACACTAAACATGAAAATGCATAAAAGACCCCAATGGCTACACTGACATTAATAATTATGTGTTTCTTAGAACAACTGAGCTTTAGTAGGGCAGGCACATCACAGAAGAGCCGATGGATCTTCGTGGACCTGCAAAAGTTTAAAGAGAATGTCCCAGATGAGTACAAGATTCCAAAGAGCCCTCCATTGAGCCAGGAGATAGTCATCAGCTGGTAACAGACCCCTTTGGTCATAACACCCTCGTAATGCAGAGGACGACAGATGGCAATATAGCGGTCATAGGACATTGCAGTGAGAATGCCAATTTCTGACCCAGACATTAGTA
>NC_043705.1:3253206-3256500 GCF_006229205.1 Suricata suricatta
AAAAGTCAGTAGTGTCAGCTCTCAGATCAGATATGGGAGTGGAAGGCAGGGTCTCAAAGGCTTTAGAATCTGAGAAATGAAATTCAGGCACAGCTAAAGTTTGACCTCCAGGGAGAATCTCATGTACTCTAAAAGATCTATTTAAAACTGTGTTAAGAACCCTGCATCTTACTGAGGAAAGAATTGACAAGGCATAGAATATCAAGGACACTTTTTCCTCTTAGAACTTGGAGCCTGCATGAAGAAAACATATCCTGGTGTGCAGAGGTCAGAATGTTCAACCAAAATCACTATGCGTGTGATGGAATGAAGAGCGCAGGAAGCAAGATCCTAGAGGAATCCAGGAACATTATTTGCAGTCTGCTGGCTCTTCTTATGACTTGAAAATTAAAACTTTATTTTTTTTCAAGCACTGTGAAGAGAATCCCAAATTACTTAGCTATTGTATTTTACTTGTTCTATGCTATAATTATTTTCAATTTAAAAAATATTTCTTAAAGTCTTTCATCAGTCTTCTTCTACAAATATGCAAATCCCAGGTAGTTAACATACATGTAACCCTCATCTGCAGTGCGCACTTGCGAGATTCATCACTTATGTAGAACAACCAGTGCTCATCGCTAGTGCCCTCCGTTTTTTTCCTTTTAATTTTTTAATGTTTATTTTTGAGAGAGTGAGAGAGAGAAAGAGAGAGAGAGAGAGAGAGAGAGAGAGAGAGAGAGAGAGAGAGAAAATGGGCATGAGTGGGGGCGAGGCAGAGTGAAGGAGAGACACAGAATCTGAAGCAGGCTCCATCAACACAGAGTCCAATGTGGGGCTCGCTCCCAAAAGCCATAAGATCATGACCTGAGCCAAAGTCTTATTCTCAACTGACTGAGACACCCAGGTGCCCCCGCCATGTGCCTTTCTGAATATCATCTCCCATTTACCCCATCCCCAGCTTACCTCTGCTCTTGCAACCATCAGCTTTTTTTTTCTGTAATTAAGAGTCATTTCTCTCTTGTTCTCTCTCTTTTCTCCTTTTCTCATTTATTCTGTTTCTTAAATTCCACATATGCATGAAGCCATATGGGACTTGTCTTTTCTTGACTGGCTTATTTCACTTAGCATTATACCTTAGGTCAATCCATGTTGTTGCAAATGTTAAGATTTCATTATTTTTAAGGCTGAATTATATCCCACTATACATATTATATAATATATTATATACATATATGTATATATGCACACATTATTCTCTCCGTTTAATTAAAAATGAAGTAGTTTTAATGTCTTTTTCCCTTTACTGGGTGCTTTGTTCTCCCTTACTTGCCTTATTTAATGCTATTAGTTACCTTTCAAAACAAAATATGAGATCAAAAGATTTTTAAAAATCTTATTTTTATAAGTGACCTTGATAGAGAGATTAAAGGCCATGGGAATGATAAAATCATTTGTGTTGCTGATTAGATATTTTAAAAATATTTGATATTTATGTATGCATATTTTACCTTAAAATATGACTTTGTGTTTCTGTTAATACAATAATTATTTGAAAAGCAGTGGCTTCCAACAACTGTTTACTGTAAGATGAAAAATATTAACATTTTTATTTTATAAATTTAACCTAAGAACTAGAAAGATGATATTAAAATATAGGAAAATTTCACAATAAAATATTAATAATTATTTTTGATTGTGGAAAATATTAATTGTGTCTGATTGTGAAACCAGTCAGGATGGCTGCTTAAAGTGAATATTGATTTTATTAAATAAAAAATTATGTTCACAGTGTGAAACAGAAACGCTGCTCAAATGAAGTATATATGTGTATTTTGTCCTTCTTGAAATTGCAGATCAATAGGAGATCAACAAAATGGACCTTGGCTAAAGTTGAGAGACTGTAACATTGAAAAGTGCAGAAACTACATAAAGAATCAATGGAAGGTCTGAGCTTGCGTTTCCATTTGGAAAGAAAAAATGTCAAAGTAGGTACAAGGAATCTCAGTGTCACATGGAGAATGCACACTGGGTAGACCTTGGGCCACAGACATAATTAAGGCACTGAAATTAAAATGACCAAGAGGCTATCCATAGGTAGTGAAGTCGAACTAGAATGATGATTAGCAATTCCCACTTCTTTTAGCTTTTGAGAGAAACTTTATGTCGTGATATGTAAATTGAATGATAGGGAAGATGATTGTTAATTTAGCAGAGATGGGCCCAGCGACAGGGCCTTCTCAAAAGTCTGACTCAGAACAGAGAATGTCTGATAAGAAAGATTCCAGGGATGGAGAAATGTCCTTAGAATATCTGTAGTTAGTAATCAGAGCTTTTTACAGAAAAGTTTGAGTTTCATTTACAAACATTAAAGAAAATCATTATTTTTAAATTTTGTTTTATTATTTATTTATTTATTTATTCATTTATATGTATTTATTTATTTATTTTTGCTAAAACATTCAATGGGAAATCCACATATATTGGGAATGATTGAAATAGGTTGCATAAGGAACTAAAGAAATTGTCACTGAGTTATGCTAATGTAAAATCAGAGAGTCTCTAAAGACTGACATGATCTGAGGGAGAAAAATATGACCACAGATCTCCACAATGGGGTTGTGAGCGATCATGGATTATAAGTCCTGTGTGACTTTAAGATGGGAGGACATTCAGATTTTCTCATTAGATAATGTTGACCTCTCTAATATTTGTTGGTTCTTGTTAACAATTAAATATTTACCAGTGTTGCATGATAAATATTTGTCCTATAGAATTAAGTCTTGTTCTTTTCATGAAAAAATAATATGATAAATTTGTAAACCAATTGGTCAAAATTATCAGAGTAGTTTTCTATTTGTTTTGTGTTTTAGTGCATAACTGTGAAAAAATAATAGAAAATATTATTGAGTACATCTTCACCAAAAATAAATTATTAATGAATATATGAGATAAACCTTAATGTCCTTCAAAGAGAAGACAATAAAATATTAGGACATAAACTAACATTAATGGTTATTTACACAGATTGTATATGCTACAAGCAGATGGTCATCCATGATTTACTACCCACATCAACGTTTACATCAACTAGGATAATATTTATGCAAACAAACATGCATTCTATTACAATGGGAATTGTGGAGCCAATTCTGCAATTCCTGCTGGAAATAAGTTTACTAAAAAATAATCTCAAGTGTTCATTTAGGGAGCAAAACAGAGTTCTTTTCATCTTCCACACTGAATTTGAGTCCAGTTATATTGGACTGATATGCTCATAGTTGTTTTATTTTTGAGTCAACTATACATGTAGAT
>NC_043705.1:3256600-3259292 GCF_006229205.1 Suricata suricatta
TTTATTATTGTTAGTTGTTGTTTTGCTTCTGTATGTTTTATTTTAATGGTTGCTTCCTATGTTTATATTGTTTCCACTGTTCTAAGAATTCCTTCTTCACAAGGCAGGTTTAAAACCTTCTCTACCTGCATGCCCCATCTAACCGTGGTAGCCTTGTTCCTCTCTTCCGGATGTATTGCATATCTAGGTTCAACTTCAGAATCCCCATCATCATTTAACCTTTTTATGTCTGTGTTGTATTCTCTGTTACCACCCAGCCTGAATCCTATCATTTATAGCCTGAGAAACAGGGCCATGAAAGTGGCCCTTGGAAAAATTTTGATGAAACAATTATACCAAATATATAAATATTCAAAATATCAATGACTCTGATACCTACTAACTTGCATCAAATTTTTGGTTTATACATGTAATCTTATAATTACAAATAAAATTACTTTCAAATACAAATACAAATAATTTCAAAATATTTGGTCAAGACAAATTATTTTAATGTAATTAGATATGTGTTGTATCATTGGTGCTTGTCCATTGGATGTTACACTCATATGACTAGATGGGTCTGCATATCAGTAGAGTATCCTGACAATTTCCAACTCAGGGGTAATGTGCCAATCATTTTTTTCACATCGATAGGCCCCTTGTATAACGTAATGTTTTTCATCTCAAATTCATCCCAATCAGCCCTTGTTTAATTCTCACTTGGAAGATTTTGTGATAGTTTCAAACTTCATGCAATTTATTATAATTCCAGATTGCTATTGGTTTTCTAACTTACTCTCACAGTAGTTATTGAAAATCAATAATACCAAATTTGTTATTTGTTTCATTTCTTTGTGTTGGCTAGAAATTTTTACAAGGTGATTTTAGTTGATTTATTAAATTAGTCTCACAATATTAGACTTGTCAATATTACAATTATAACAGCCTTTGAAAGTTTGTAGGCATAGTATATTGTTAGCTGATGTCATTGAGAGTCACATCATGACATTTTTTAAAGTAATGATAGGTTTACAAAGGAGACCATTCTCATTATGCCATCCAAACAGAAAAAAGAATATGTTATTTTCAATATCTAGTAACAGGATAACTAAAAAGGCACCAAGTTTTGTTCTACAACTTATTCTTTGTACATTTAGTATTTGTAATTTTTGTTTTATGTAAATTTGTGTAACATTTAAAAATTTTATACCAAGAAATTAAAAGTATATTTTAATTTGTGTTCTAAATTTAAGTATGCTTTTTTCCACATATTTCTTAGTTTAATTATGTCTATAAAGAACTTGATGTAGAGGAGGATGACACGCCTAAGTAAAGGTCTAGCTCTTCATGTCATTTTGCCCATTATTTCCTTTATTGATTGATTGATGTTTATTTATTTTTGAGACAGAGAGAGAGAGAGAGTAAGAACAAGGGAGGGGCAGAAAAAGAGGAAGACACAGAATCTGAAACAGGCTCCAGGCTCTGAGCTGTCAGCCCAGAAACTGATGCGGGGCTCGAACCCATGAACCGCAAGATCATGACCTGAACCAAAGTTGGACGCTCAATTGACTGAGCCACCCAGGCGCCCCTATTTCCTTTATTTCTGCACGAAAGAATTTTTTTTGTAATAAAATACTACTGATTTTATATGAAAAATTGTAATCAATAAATGATAAGAAAAGAATCCTAAGTCAGTTAGCCAACAACTAGCACTATAACCACCTAAGCTTAACAATGTTTTAACTAAAGACATATTTGGATATTATTCTCGATACTCTCCGTGGTGTTTGCAAGTTATTTTTTACATTTATCTCTTATTGTAAGTCAACATGTATCTGAGCCCTGAAATAAATTGCTAACTGCTAATATTTGTTATCATTGTTTTATAACGTATCATTGTTCTTCATTAATCGAAAGTGGATAAAAAATAATGTGATATATGTATATAATACATATACAATGAAATACATATATTGAGAAACATGCATACCGTCCTCCATAATGGGTGTGGGAATTTACATGACTTCCAATACACACAAAGATCTCTTATTCTCTACATTTTCACCAGCACTTGATTTCAACCTTCAGTTTGATAAAAGACAAATAATGTGTATCATGTGATTTACTTTAGTGGTTTTAATTTCAATATCTTTGATGATTAGTAATATTCAGCACCCTTTCGTATACTTGATGACTATTTATATGAATTTCTTAGAAGAATGATTTTTATGTCCTCTGTCAATTTTTAATGGGGTTTAAAATTTTTTGCTGTTGATGTTTATATATTTTGTTCATAAATCTATATTTTGCATATTTTGTGTGCATTTTCATATATGTATATTTAATCACATATAGGTATATATTTAATATATATTTTCGTATATCCATATTTACACACTATACTTATATATGATTTTTAAAATATTTTTACATATTAACACTTACCCAATACTTTCTCCCATTTCACAAACAGCCCTTTCATTTTATGGAATCTTTCATAAGCAAAAGGTTTTTAATTTGATGTAGTACCATTTGTTGATTTTTGTTTCTCCTTTTGGTGTCATAGCTGAAAAATCTTCAAGATTTATATCAAAGAGGGTTTTTTTGCATGTTTCTTCTAATTATTAACTGTTTCAAGTCTTATGTTTCAGTTCATAGTCCATTTTGAGTTAACTTTTGTGTGTAGTGTAAGACAGCATCCAATTTCATT
>NC_043705.1:3259392-3263223 GCF_006229205.1 Suricata suricatta
TTAGTAACATATATATATATATATATATATATATATATATATATATATATATATACCACATCTTTATCCATTCATCAACCTACAGACATTGGATTCTTTCCATAATCTGGTTATTGTTGATAATGCTGCTGTAGACATTGGAAAGCATGTGCCCCTTTGAATCAGCATTTTTTGTACTTTTTAAACAAATACATAAGTCTGTTGAGAAAGACAAATATCATATGATTTCACTAATATGTGGAATTTAAGAAACACAACAAATGAACATAAGGAAAAGAAAGGAAAAATAAGATAAAAACAGAGAGGGAAGCAAACTATAAGGAATTCTTAAATACAAAGAACAAACTGAGTGTTGCTGGAGGGGCATTGGTTGGCGGAATGGGGTAATTGGGTGATAAGCCTTAAGGACCGCACCTGTTGGGATGAGCAGTGGGTGTTATATGTAAGTGATAAATCACTAAATTCCATTTGTGAAACCAATATTACATGGTATATTAACTAACGTGAATTTATTTTTTAATAGTTTATTGTCAGATTGGTTTCCATATAACACCCAGTGCTTCTCCCCACAAGTGCCCCCCACCATCACCATCACCCCACCCCCTCCCTCCCCCTCCCCCTTCAGTCCATGGTTTGTTTTCAATATTCAGTAGTCTCCCTTGATCTGTGTCCCTCACTCTCCCTGCTCTCTTGAATTTAAACCAAGTATTATAAAAATTTCGAAACAAATAGAATTTTTGTAGAAAATGGCAAGTGTTCTAACAGCTAAATTTCTTGTAGATTAGTAAGAAATCCAAGCTGCTTCTATTTCATTATCCTACATTGATCTCATCAATCACTTTCTACATAGTATTTTCTTCAGCCACTAAATACCCTATCATTGAAGAAAACATTTCTGCCAGTGATCCTAATCATCATTGCTCTGTTTCGATTTATCATATTCAATTTTATCTCAACCACTTTCGGCAAAGTGTGTTTCCATGTTGACCCAAAAACTTGGGGTACACAGCCTGGGAATGAGTGTCTGTGCAAGATTGAGTGTGCATGGACACATTTGGGTGAGTCGATGTGTGAGGAGCCAGTGGTTTAGGATAGGTAGTTTTTTCCCCAACAGTCCAGATTCTCCTCCCACTTTTCATCTAGCATTTCTATTACTTATTCTATGGTAATGATATAACTCCATATTTATCAATTTCCTGTTCATATTTTGCATCTCCTTTCTACCATTAATTTTATTTTTACCACTGACTTATTTTTAAATGTTTATTTATTTACTTGAGAGAGAGAAAGAATGAGTGGGAGAGGAACAGAGAGAAAAGGAGAGCGAGAAACCCTAGCCAACTCTGCACTGTCAGCACAGAGCCTGAAATAGGGCTCGAATGCACAAGTCATGAGATCATGACTTGAGCTGAAATCGAGTCAGATGCTTAACTGACTGAACCACCCAGATTCCCTGAGATTTGATTTACTTAACTACTCTACACATATTGGCTAATTTTGAGTTGAGAAAATCTTTGACTTCTATGAAGAATCATGAGTTCAGTTATGCAATTAACCATTTTTAAAATGTTATAGTATTGCATGCACTTTTGGAACATATGTTATGTTAAAAATAAATAGGTAAAATCTTAAGTAAAATCTTACTTATATCAATGCATATGGTTTTTGCATCCATATATTGCAAATATAAAGGAAAGTGGAAAAATAAACAAGTAAAAAATCTGATATTTTCCCCCCATAGAAATAAAATAGAATGGAGGTGAAAATGGGAACTTAAGTTTCTACATTGTGTTAGATCTTAAATATCTTATGTTGTGCAATTAATAAGGTGCTGGTTATGACAAATAGTTTAATATCTCAAACTAAGTAGCAAAGTAAAAAGACACAGCCTATCACTTTTTTCAAAGATAAGTTTCTACATTGAAATCAATCCATCCATTACCTAACAAAGTTTCACAAGTCTATTAACTGTATTCTTGTTATTAATTAGAAGGTCTCATGGCAAGTATCCCTAAGGGTTAAAAACTATATATCCCAAAGTGGACCTAAGTCTTTACACCTCCAACTTCATATTATATGAGATGACAACATGAGACAGCATCAGAACTTACGGTAATGAAGTTAATTAGCTCTCATTCTAATTAGTCCATTGTAGAAAGTGTCCTATATTAACCTGATTTTGTCTTTAAGTTCCACAGAGTCTTAAATAATTGACTACTACAATCAGGGAAACTGGATTTGTATCAGGTAAGTGTATTTCATTCAAATGTCTATTTATCTAGTGTAAGCTCCCTAATGTCATTCCATCTCTTTTGATATGTCTAAGTAGATCATTTATTTCACCTGTTTACATTCTATTTTCCATGATGAAAATAAGATAGCACTGTATTTTAATATTGTTTATTAGCTGCATAGTAGCCATGTGTCCTTATTGAAAAAAAGTACACAACTCATAGTACATAAAAAATACTTCTAGGATTTTATTGACTTCAAATAAAGGTCAAAAATTATTTTCCTAAAGTCTTTTTGTAAATATTAGTGATTTTATTGTAACCTTGATTACATGGAAAATATATATTACTATCATAGTCTCTATCATTGTCATAGAAAAAAATACAAAGATAATTTCCATCTCTACCCATCTCTTTCCTCCCCACTTACCTTTGGGATAATAGGAATAGAGAAAAGTAGTGGAATAATCTCTCGGTATTCATGTTGAGTCTTAAACCATAACAGAGAATCTCAACTATATAGAGGATGATCTGAGGTGTGTTGGAGGGAAGGTGAGATGGGCTAGAAGAGCGATGGACATTAAGAAGGGCACTTGTTGTGATGAGCACTGGGTGTGATATGTAGGTGATGAATTACTAAATTCTATTCCTGTGATTAATACAACACTAGAACCTATATAAAAACTTGAAGCATTAAAGAAAAAACTAGAAATATACCAAGAACACAGTTCATATTGGACTAAAGCAAATTTCCAAGAATGGGTAAACAAATGTCTTTATTTAATTTCAAATTTTCCTATTACATTTACTATATTCCATCAAGGTAAAAAAAAAAAGTCCCTCATTTATGAATGTGTGGAGCAAAACTTGTTTCTTTTATGCATAAATTTTAGGCTATCATATTAAAAAATTATCCTAATTTGTTTTAATGACTATTTTATTATTTTCTACACGCATTGAAGAATTTCTAGTTTGCAAGATCTGCTTCACCTCAGGAATAACTCTACAGTAAATGAATAACAAAACTAACAAAAAGCCAGATTCTAAAGATACAATAAAAATTGTTCTTATATTTCCAGATAAAGGAATCATCATGTCTGAGAAATTAACTAATGTGACGCTAATCACAGAATTTTTGCTCATGGGATTTCCTGATGATGAGGTGCTTCAGAGGCTGTATGCCACATTCTTCTCGCTGATTTACATGGCAGCACTTATAGGGAACTTCCGCATTATCGCAATCACTACCATTGACCAACATTTCCAATACCCTATATATTTCTTCCTGAAAAATCTGTCCTTAATTGACATCTGTTATATTTCTGTCACTGTTCCCAAATCCATCATAAACTCTCTGAACAAGAGCTATTCCATCTCCTTCATGGGATGTGCCTCACAGGTGTTTCTTGTTATTTTCTTTGCTGGCACAGAGTTTGCCCTCCTTCTAGTGATGTCCTATGATCGCTATGCTGCCATCTGCTGTCCCTTGCACTATGAGACCATTATGAATAGAGGGGCCTGTGTGCAGATGGTGACTGCATCATGGCTCAGTGGGTGTGTTTATGGATCCATTCATGTTGCAGGTACATTCTCTGTCAAT
>NC_043705.1:3263323-3266890 GCF_006229205.1 Suricata suricatta
AGAAAGAGAAAATGCAGAGTGAGAGAAAGGCAGAGAGAGAGAGAGAGAGAGAGAGAGAGAGAGAGAGAGAGAGAGAGAGAGACAGAGGGATTCTGAAGCAGGCTCCAGACTTTGAGCTGTCAGCACAGAGCCTGACGCAGGGCTTGATCCATGTATCATGAGATCATAACCTGAGGGGAAGTTGGATGTTTAAACTGACAGAGCCACCCAGGTGCCCCAACTTTATTCAAGTTTATTTATTTTTGAGATAGAAAGAACATGAGCGTGACCAGGGGAGCAGCAAAGAGCGAAGAGACAGGGACAGAGAATCCCAAACAGGCTTCAGTTTGTCAGCACAGAGCCTGATTGAGGGGTTGTACTCATCAACCATAAGATCATGATCTGAATCCGATCATGAGTCAGATGTTAAAACAAATGAACAACACAGGTGCCCTAAGCCTTCTCGATTCTTGAAAAAGAGAAGTAAACAACTATTCTAGATAAGATAGCAGCACCCTTAGTTGGCTCATGTTACAAAAGTGACAATAAATGAAAGTTAGAAAATTAATTTGTAATTCAAATGAAAAAGAATATCAAGAGAGCCAAGATGGTGGCGAAGTAAGGAGTTCCATACTTCCCGCCCACATCTCTCAAACAAAGAAGGGCTGAAGCCAAAGGACTCTAAACCCAAAGGGTCTGGGAGGAAAGAAGATGGAGTCTGCTAAGAAGACAACCTCACTGGTGCGTGATTGTGAACTGGGGAAGATAAAAATCGGGCTGGGACAAAGAGGCATGGAGTGGAAGGATCTTCTTCTGTGGAAAAAAAAATGAAAGAGAAAGAGTGGCTGTGGAAGTGCAGAACTGTATCTGGACAAGAGAAAAACCTCAGCCCAGGGCTGAGAGGAGTCCTATAATCCTACCTCTAACTGGAGGGCTTTTGGATAGATATCCCGTCTATAACTGCGGATCTTCTGTTCTCCTGTTAGACCTATGAGTGCAAAGATATGGTATCTGTCCTACTCCGCCTGACTTATTTCGCTAAGCATGAGCATGGGGAAGGGAAGAGGGAAAGAAAGTTGGGGAGAGAGAGGCATGCAAAATAAGAGAGACTACTGAATACTGAAAACGAACCAAGGCCTGAAGGGGGAGCGGGAGAAGGAAGGTAGGTGGTGGCCATGGAGGAGGACACTTGTGGGAAAGAGCACTGGGTGTTATATGGAAACCAATTTGACAATAAACTCTTTTTTAAAAAATAACTGTGGATCTTTTTTGGGCTTGGTGCCGCAGTCCCAGAAATTTCCTCTGGGGTAGATGGTACACAAGGGATGCAGTCACCATCAAGAGGAACCAGTCCCCTGCCTGGTGCCCTGCTCAGTTCCTGCTAGGCACTGGCTTGCAGGATTACATTTCGGGTGGCATCATTAATGTGCATGGAGTGAGAGCCTAGAACGCAGGTGGGTGTTGGACATAGGTCCACATTGGCTACACCCATGACACAGTGAGAACAGATCCAAAGGAGTGATTTGGGACACCTGATTTGAGAAGAAGGGACTGGGGGATCTCCATTTATCTCCTCCCAACCACCAAGCTGGGTCCTCAGTGACCAGCCTGCAAGACCCACAGTAGAGGCAGAACCTGCCTACACCAAACCATGCCCATATGCACTGGGCAACTGCTTCTTTTAAGGGAGCCAGCTAGATGCAGTGGAAACAAACAGCCCTTCCACCAAGACCAGCACTGCTGCATTGCCATGATTAACTCTAGATCAAGTTTTGCTATTCAGAGGTATCCTCCCTTTTCTCATTCTTCTCTCTCCCCTCATCTCAGCTGGTTATTATACTTACAGGTTTGATGAAGCAGACATAATTAATTCATCCTATTAATGCATGTTCTACACCTCCTTCTTTACCTTCCTTTCTCTCTCTCTGAAATATTCAGACTATATAGTTTCTCTGGGTAACATTGTCTTCATATTTTTTCTTTTACCCTCCTGTTGTATACTTCATTTTTCTCTTTCTGGATTAAGTCTTTTAGTCTCTCTGCCTGGTCAAAGTTCAAACTCCCTTTCTGCCCACCACTGTCATTTCTCTATTTGTATATGCTTTTCCATTAGCACTGCCTCCACCATCCTCTTTATTTGTAGCTAGGATTTATGGTTTTATGCTTTTAGACTGTCTTTTTCTTTTTTCTTTTTTGACGGTGTGCTTGTTTGTTTGATTCGTTTGTGTGTTTGAGTGTTTTTGTTTCCTATCTGTTTGTCTGTCTGTTTCCTTTCCATGGCTACCTCAAGAAACAAATGAAAGTACACATGGTGGAGATTCCAAAATATCACTGAGAGTAGGGAAATAAAATAACCAAAGTCACAAAAAGAGAGACCAAGGGATACCTTTAATAGAATACTTTCTGAATGCCAGGCTCTGGACAGTCTATGAGCCTCATTGAATATAGCAGTACTCACTGGTGCAGGTGCATACCAAGCTTTTAAAGATTACAATAGATAGAAAGCTAGCCAAAATGACCAAACGGAAGAACTCTCCTCAAATGAAATCCTAGGAAGAAGTGACAGCTAAAGAATTGATCAAAAGAGATATAAGCAACATAACTGAACAAGAATAAAAAAATAGTTAAAAAATAATTGTTGGGCTTGAAAAAGGCATTAATGACAGCAGAGTCCGTATTGCTGCAAAGGCCATGGATCTTAAAAATAGTTATGATTAATTAAAAATGCTATGAATGAGGTGCAAAATAAAATGGAGGTGGCCACAGCACAGATTGAAGATGCATAGAAGAGAATAGGTGACTTAGAAGATGCATTATAGAAAAAGAGGAAGCCAAGATAGAGAGAGAAATTATTAATTCAGGAGCATGAAAGAAAAATTCAAGAACTAAGTGATGCAATCAGACGGAAGAATATCCATATCATCGGAATTCCAGAAGGGAGAGAGAGAGGGACTGAAGGTGTACTGGAACAAATAATAGTGATAAGTTCCCAAACCTGGGGAACGAAACAGACATTGAAATCCAAGAGGCTCAGAGAACTCCCCTCATGCGTTATTTGAATCTATCTTTAGTACGGCATATCATAGTGATACTGGCAAATATAAGGATAAAGAGAAAATTTTGACAGCACCTAGGGATAAATGGGCCCTAACATAAAAAGGGACACACAGAAGTGTAGTAGCAGACGTAGCTACTGAAACTTGGCAGTCCAGAAGAGAATGGCAGGAGATCTTCAACGTGATGAACAGAAAAAATATGCAGCCAAGAATTCTTTATCCAGCAAGCCTGTCATTCAGAATAGGAGAGATAAAGATTTTCCCAAACAGACAAAAATTGAAGGAATTCATCATCACTCATTCAGCCCTACAGGAAATCCTAAGGGGGACTCTATTAGGTAATCTTCACGTTGAAGATTTGCGCATTTTGAACAAGCCCTGTAACACAGGAATGAATCCCACTTGATCATGATGGATAATTCTTTTTATATGGTGTTCAATTTGATTTGTAAGTATCTTTTTGAGTATTTCTGCTTCTGTATTCATCAAGGGTATTGACCTGTAGTCTCTCTCTCTCTCTCTCTCTCTCTCT
>NC_043705.1:3266990-3268370 GCF_006229205.1 Suricata suricatta
TTGAAAAGATGTGAGTTCTTTGTGTGCAATCGTTCATTTATGCATGTGAGAGGGTTTTCCTTTTTTTTTTTTTAATATTTTTCCATTGTAGTACTTGTTTTGCTTGTTGGTGATGTTTGCTTATTTAATACATTCTGTCAAGGACAAAAATTACATGTTGGTTTTTTTTCCCCCTAGGAAGTGTGTCTTGGGTTTTTCCCTTATTATTTTCTTTACTTTTTTTTCTCTTCTTTTTTTGGTGGTGGGGGCGGTTATGTTTAAATGAAGTTGCTTTTACAACACCAAAGACTTAATCATCCATATCCTATATAAAAGGTAGCTACTTTTTTGCATGGACCTCAAGTATATTGTAGTATAGAGGTGGAATTTAAGGAAAGGTATTAAGCAGACTGTGTTGTAGCTTATGGGCAAGTGATAAATTGTATCATGTATCTTGAATATATCATAGATAAGCTGCTATATAACGATCACCACTTCAGATAGCTGTGAAATTAGTTGATTAACTAGTTGTTACATAACCTAATTTCTGTAGAAGTCTAATTACATGAACTAGAAGTTGGGGTTTTGATTTTTTACTTTGCTTTTCTGTTTGGAGTGTAATTGTAACTCCTGTAGTGTAAATGATGGAAAATAATTACATATGTTAAAAAAAAAAAACAACTATGGAGAGGATCTTCCAACAATAGATATGCTTCCTGTCTAATCTTTCCTGGCATCTTCTTATCAGGGGACTGAGATTAACAGACGAAAGTAAACAAAAACAAAGCAAGAAAACAAAAAACTCAGAAAACCCAGGGCAGTTTCCCATTAAAAAAAAAAAAAATTCATCAGAGAGAATAAAATTTATGAAAGACAAAAAGTCAGATATCTACTAAATAATGAAGATCAATGAAAATACTTCTCAGGTAGAAAATGCAATCAGCCAACAGGCACATGAAATGATGCTCATCATCACTCATCATCAGGGAAATATATATCAAAACCACACTGAGGTACCACCTCACACCGGTGAGAGTGGCTAAAATGAACTAAGCAAGAGACTATAGATGCTGGCGAGGATGTGGATAACGGGCATCCTCCTACACTGTTGGCGGGAAAGTAAACTGATGCAACCGTTCTGGAAAACAGTGTGGAGGCGCCTCAAAAAACTATCAGTAGAACTCCCCTATGTCCCAGCAATAGCACTGCTAGGGACTTACCCAAGGGATACAGAAGTGTCAATGCATAAAGGCACATGTACCCCAATGTTCATAGTGGCAATTTCTACAATAGCCAAATCATGGAAAGAGCTTAAATGTCCATCACCTGATTAGTGGATACAGAAGATGTGGTATATATATATATATATATATATATATATATATATATATATATATACAC
>NC_043705.1:3268470-3275612 GCF_006229205.1 Suricata suricatta
CTACTCGACACATCCCCAAAGGCAAGGGAAATGAAAGCAAAACTGAACTCTTGGGACTTCATCAAGATAAAAAGCTTCTGCACTGCAAAGGAAACAATCAAGAAAACTAATAGGCAACCGACGGATTGGGAAAAGATAGTTGCAAATGACATATCAGATAAAGGGCTAGTATCTAAAATCTACAAGGAACTCACCAAACCTCACACCCACGATACAAATAACCCAGTGAAGAAATGGGCAGAAGACATGAACAGACTCTCCATAATTTTTAATACTCCTAAGGGTTGCTTCATATTAAAAAATGTAAGAATGGAGGACACTCACATTATTGTTTCAGGGTCAGGGTAAGCGGACTTGGGGACCATGGGCCTTGGAGACAAGTGCAAGAATCATCTGTCTTCTGCCAGGATCCATTAGAGTAACATCTATCTTATTAGTTTTCAGGTAAAGTTACATCCTGGACAATACATCTATTGTGGGAAGGAGTCAGAAAAGGCAGGGAGAATAGTCCTCACGTTGAAGCAGAGATGTGTAAAGAAGTGCTGTAAAGCTCTACTACTGTTCTGGCAAGGCTGATGGGGAGTCCTTTATTCAAAATCATTCATTACAGGCGTAGTGTCTCTCGGGAACTAGCTTCCCTTAGTTTGCGTGCTGTGCTCAGATTGTCTGGGTGTAGTCCGTGGGTGTGAGGTATGGGAGCAACCTTCGTGCTGCATTTGAAAGCCCAGCAATTTGATGACTGTGGTTTTGCTCCTCTCAGTGATCTGAGCATACACACCCATGGCTGCCCTGTGGGACAATATATTCCAAAGTGGCCATTAATTTCTTTAAATTATTTGAGGTATTACACCACCTCCTTTGGCTTTCTTTGTTATTAATAAAAATCAATTACCTATCTAAATAATGGCCTTTTGGAAAAGATTTAAAAACACTTTTTGCATTTGGTTCCTATTCTTAAGATTTAATTTCTTTAAATTTACTTCGTTTTCTCAAATGTGTATGTCCAGGTGATTTCCTTTTCTGTGTGCAAGACCTACTTCTGGACTAGCCCTGATATTTGTTCTCATTATTTCATTCTTCAGAAGTAGATATATTGATGAAACCAGTTGTAGAGGGTGCCAGGCAATTTTTCTTAGCTCTTTCAAAAAGTATAGGAGAACCATGTAAACTGTTTATTACTAGTTTTCGTTGCCAAAATCTTCTAACCATAATATAACCCCGTTCCCCTATTTAAACCAGTTTCTAAAATAAGAGTAGTTGATACTCAGTTCCTCTACTTCTTCTCATTAAATTCATTCCTGAATCCCCTGAAATATGACTCCCATACCCAGGCTTACCTGAGAGAATTATCCATCCCAAGATCATTGATATCTTTTTGTCATTACATTAAACATCCATTTGCTTGATGGCTATATTTCTATATTCAACATCATTATTTGGCTTCTAGGGTTATTCACCATTGTAGGTTAACTCACGTACCAAACTCTAAAGTACTGGTGTTTTTCTCATTGCATGATTTTAGACACAGTGTTCTCTTTATATTACCCATTCTTATGGATTAATTACCACTCACATCCAGCAATATCTGTAACCTCAAATTCCTTCTGAACTCTGAAACTAAATATGTATTTTAATGTGGAATATTTCTTCTTTAATGTATCACGTTGTTTCACATGGCATCCCCCAAATCGTGCTCATTATTCTGCAATTAATCTTTCCCCACTAAAGCTTACTCCATCCATCCTGCCCCATGACCTTACATCTCAGAGATTGTGATCAATGTCCAAATATTAGCCTGAACCTGAAATCAAGACATGAGAGTCTATTAAGTCTCTTTAGCTACAAAATCCAATAAATCATGTGTTTTCTATACATCAGCATTCAATTATTTAATAAATATTTCTTCTATACCTATATATTCAGTGAAAATTCATTGAAATTGGAGAATCATCAGGGAGAAAGATACATTTTCTTAATTTTATGGGGTTTATGTTCTACAGAAGATGATAATTAAAATGGAGTTAACAAGTAGAGAACCCAATAATTTCAAGTCGTTACGAGAGCTTGCAATTTATAAAAATACATTTTCAGCTACCTGATCCTAAACATGATTGATATTTAGTACTCAAAGAAAAACATCCCAGAAATGTGAGAAATGAATTGAGGCCTATTAGATAGAAGGAGTGAGTTCTGTAAATATCCTCTTACCCCTTATTCTATCTAAAGTTAGTAACATTTACAAACCTGAGGGTTAGACAAAATTTGCTTTAGGAATAGAAAAAATACAGTGTTGTTAGTGCAGAATAATAAAAGAATAATAGTATTAGATGAAAATAGAGAGACAAAGAATAATACATTTATTTAAAACTTTGAATATACTAAGAAAATTTTACATTATTCTTTGTAATTTTTTAAAATTTTATTTTAAAGATTCAGGATGGGAGTGAAGTAATTTAACTTTTTTGTTGTTTTTTTAGTTGTTTGCACACTCTCTCTTTTCCTTATTTGTTTTATGATTAAATATAACTGGTCTGCACAAAACGATTTGTTGAACAAGAAATAAATTTGGGAGATGGTTTAGGTGGTCTTGTGGTAACATAAAAAAATTGAGTGAGTGAAAAATAAAAGTAACAGCTGACATAAAGAATTGTGTCTAGATATCAGAAATATTTGGAGTAGGACAAATATTACTTTATATAAATTCTCTGAAAAATATAACATAAAGAAGACAATCATGGCCAGATCCTTGGGTTACACTAAAAAGTGGAAGCTGAACAAAGGAGAAATTCAACACAGGATAAAAAAGGGGCATTGGGGCAGCAAATTATGAATGTATAGCTGTCACAGATGCCTGGAGAAGGACCTGATTGAAGACTGAGGAGTGGTTAATGGCCTTTAGAAAGGTTTTGGAAGATCAGAGGAAGACAATTTAGAAACCAATACAATTGAAAGTACATCTGATAAGAGTACTTGAGAATGAATCTCTTTGGTCAGTATCTTTTAACTAACTATAACTTTTGACTAAGTATTTTCATCCAGTTATTGTGTGAATTCAGGAGATCACATCAAAGTAGAAGATAAAGTCTGTTAAACTTTAACTCTTATGTGATATATGAAATTACCATCATGTAAATGAGAGAAATAAAAAATGAGTATATGACTATACATATCAAAATAAGAAATTAATTATTTAATTATTTAATTAAATATATTTCAAATTTGTAATAATAACTGACTATTTTTGGAACTAGTTAGAAGGAATTTTTTTATTATTCTTGAGTATTTCTTGCAGGCACAGTAATTTTTTATATTTATTTACTTGCTGAATACAGAGTACTTTTTTCAATATTTATTTGTTATTAAGAGACAGAAAGAGACAGAGCATGAATGGGGGAGGGACAGAGAGAGGAGAAGACACAGAATCAGAAGCAAGCTCCAGGCTCTGAGCAAGCTGCCAGGACAGAGCCTGATGTAGGGCCCGAACCCACCAACGACAAGATCATGACCTGAGCCGAAGTGGGTTCCTCAACCAACTGAGCCAACCAGGCACCACAGTCAGAGTACTTTTCAAAATATATTTATTTATCTTCAGAAAGAGAGTGTGTGAGCATGAGAGTGGAAGAAATAAAGAAGAGAGAGAACCCCTAGAGAGAATCCAAAGCTTGAACCCAGCCTCAATCCAACAAACTACAAGATCGTGCATGACCTGACCTGAAATCAGGAGTCAGATGCTTTACAGACTCAGCCACCCAGGTGCCCCAGGGTACTATCATTTAGGTGTTAGCATTACCACTATGTGCAATATATAACATAGCCTTTAGAAAGAGAAGGTAATGGAGAGCCCTCTGTTCTATGACATATTAAAAATCATTAATTTTCACAGAAAGACCAGAGCTTTACAAGGCCATCTCATTGTATAGTATTAGACAAATCAGATATCTCAAATAGGATAAAATAAATGAAATGTCCAATAAATAATATTGAAGTTTGTTTATCTTTTCATTTTTATGTTTTTATTTAAATCCCAGTTAGTTAACATACAGTGTAATATTAGTTTCATGTGTACAATATAGTGATTCAACACATATACATTACACTGTGCTCATCACAGAATGAGACAATGGTTACAACTAGTACAAATACCCAGGAAGGGGGGACCAAGGCCATTTCCAGCACCAGCACCAGGACCAAGGAGCGGCTTCAAAAAGGAAAGTCTATGGTAGCTCCTACCCTGAGTCCCTGGAGCTGAGGGATGGGACAGAGTAACCATGAAAAGAGAGGAAAGAGGTAGAAAGCACGAGGATGAAATCAGGGTCTGGTGGGGAGCATGGTCTTCTGGCCCCTGTCTTCCTCAGTGACTGGGAGGGGAGAAGATTCAAGCCCCACTGCCCCCAGAAGAGCCTGTGGTCACACTCTGGTTGTTCTTGATGATGAAGTGGGACCTAGCATCAAAGACAAACTACAAGTTCTTGGTGTGGGTGGCACAGGTGAAGCAGTGTAGATCTCCTTGGCAGCCTAGTTTTTGTGCGGGGCCCCAGATTTACCCTGGATGTGGCTGGCCGCCTGGTCATACTTGTTGGCCCTTTTGCACTCAAGGATGTGGGTGGTATGGGGGGAGTGGGTGATCTTTTCCTCAAACAGGTTCCTCTCCTTGAAGATAAGAATAGTGGACCTGTGTTGATCACTCATTGTTAGAGAAGTTATTGTCGAGCAGCATCATCCTCTGGTGCATACAATGCCTCTTCTCATCCTCTGCTAACACCAGGTCCTGGGCATCGAAGCTATGCAGGAGATGTCTGTGACACCCTTAAAACAGTGGATCTACTCCTTTCATTCTGACTGGCAGACTGCCCACATCAGATATCCTGAGGTCAGGATCTTGAAGGTGAAGTGTGTCTCACGATGCTGGTGGTCTCCATTCCACCTATAACACGTCCTTTTCTGTGGGGACATAGTGACTCTGTGCGATGTTCCCCAGGCCACAGAGGCCAAAGGCAGCATCACATTTGAGGTGGTACTCTTGCCAGTGGCCAGAGCCGACCTGCCTACTGGGGTCAGCCCTAAGCCTATGGAGGACACCAGCAGACCCTCTGGAGCATGTCCTACTCTTCAGCAGCTCAGCACAGTGCACACAGCTGGCTGGCATCGTGTGTGCAGGAGGGGTCAGCAAAGTCCATCTGCAGATGGCCCATGGCTTTGACAATGGCCATGATGGGCTGGGTGGTGATCCTATAGAGGGCCACCTGGGACTGCTAGCCTCCTGAATGTGCTTCCTCTGCTTGACAGTGATGCTCTTCTCTGACTCCCCTGCACCCAAAAGTAGTAGTTTCCCCTCCTGTACCACCTTCTCATCATCTCTCCACAGATTCTTGTGGATCATTTCTGAGCCCTGGGTCAACGTCCTGTCCTGGGCACTCATGCTGCAGCCCATCCTCTGTCCCCTGCCAGGCTCCGCTGACACATTCCATTACTGCCGCCAGCCCTCCAGAGGTACTTCTTTGGTTGTCAGTAACCAATCTTTATTTATTGAGTCTCAACAACAAGAGACATATAGGAATTAAAGACTTGACTAGTTGAAAAATCACAAATAAAAACATTAAAGTAATTTAAAAGTAATCAATATTAAATTTACTCCAAATAAGATATTAAAAATCCAATCTCATAATACTAAAATTAAATACTAAAAAATAATTTATTTTAGGGGTACCTGGGTGGCTCAGTGCGTTGAGCAACTGACTTTCTGATCTCATATTTTGTGAGTTTGGGCCAGCAGGGGGCTTGCGGCTGTCAGTGCAGAGCCCACTTTGGATCCTCTGTCCCCCTCTCTCAGCCCCTCTCACTCTCCCTCTCTCTCTCCCACAAAGTTTATTTATTTATAATAGTATAGTGGATACATACACTAATACATTTCATATAAAATGAAAATAGTGCATACAATGAGCAAATATAAACAGTAAAATCTAAATTATTCCTCAAGATTATAAACATATTGATGTATTTTTTTCTTTGTAATATGTTCTAACTTTAATTAAAACCTTTAGTTTCATAGTCTGTACACCTATTCTAAAGAAATTCTCCTTTAGGAGATCTTAAGAATAGAGGTATTCAATGTTTTTCTTAATTGTCTGTTATTTCTGCTGTAATAAATTATCACAAACTGTGGTTTATAATATGTATGTATTATTTTATTCTTTATTTATTTTTAATTTTTAAAGTTTATTTATTTTGAGAGAGAGCATGCAGGAGGGGCAGAGAGAGAGAAAGAGGGAGAGAGAGAGAGAATCTCAAGCAAGGTCTGCATTGTCAGAACCAGAGATCGTGAGCTGTGCCAAAACCAAGAGTCAGATGCTTTAATGCCTGAGCCATCCAGATGCCCCTAAAGTGCTGTAATTGAGAAATCTAACACCAATCACACTGGGTTAAAGTGTAGGTGTAGCTGGTAGGGTTGCCTTCTCTTCTTAGGTGTCCAGTGAAATATCTGTTCCTTACATTTTCCAGTCTTGATGCTGCCTCTGACTATATGTTGGCTCATGACCACCTTCCATGTCAAAGCCGGCAAAAGAAGACCATTCTTCCATAGACACCTCTCCCTCTAACAAAGCTTTGAAATGCTCCACTTTTAACGGTTGCTGATGAATTTAGGACCCCTTGGGTAATCTAGGATCAACACCTTAACTCATACTCCTTAATTGACCTACATCTATAGAGTTCCTTGTGTCACATAAAGTAATATATTCAGATTCAAGAAATTAGTACATGGACATCTTCAGTTATCCACTTGAAAAACTGTCATAGTATTTATAAAGCTTAATTTACATGCACAGACTCTAGGTAATGAACATGCACTGTTGAAGGTTCTGAGATAATGACTGCTAATTAATAATCATAAGCATGACCATTTTATCCTAGCACTTTAAAATAAGATGAATATTTTATTATATAGATATTGATATCCACACTAGATTATAAGAAACCTATATAATCTTTAAAAAACACGGATTTAACTTTATAGATACTAGCTCTATTGTTTTTCTCCATAGAATCTATGACGACTTAGTTTCCATAGAAGCTTTCTCACAGCTTCCTTAATTTCCTTATTCCTTAGGCTGTATATGATGGGGTTCAAAGATGGAGGCAATACA
>NC_043705.1:3275712-3282676 GCF_006229205.1 Suricata suricatta
ACACACACACAATGGAGTACTACATGGCAATGAGGAAGAATGAAATATGGCCATTTGTAGCCAAGTGGACCTCGAAGGTGTCATGCTAAGTGAAATAATTCAGGCAGAGGAGGACAGATACCATATGTTTGCACTCATAGGTGTAACAGGAGAAACCTAATGGAGGACCATAGAGAGTGGAAGGGGGAAAGAGAGCTGGGGAGAGTGAGGGACACAAATCATGAGAGACTATTGAATACTGAGAAAGAACCATGGACTGTAGGGGGAGGGGGAGGGAAGGGAGGGGTTGATGGTCATGATGGGGAGCACTTGTGGGTAGAAGCACTTCGTGTTATACGGAAACCAATTTGACAATAATCTAGCAAATAATAAAAAAAGAAAATGCAATCAGTAAATATTAAAATTTCCCCAATTAAAAGAATTACTATAATAATAGATAAAAATAAATTCCATTTCGGGTCCCTGACTGGCTCAAGCAGAAGAGAATGTGACTCTTGATCTTGGGGTTTTGAGTTTAAGTGTTGGGTGTAGAGAATACTTTAAATAGATAGATAGATAGATAGATAGATAGATAGATAGATAGATAGATAACTTTTAAAAATCCTACCTTATGTTTTCTGAAACAATTTGAAATTTTTTATTCAAATTATATGAAAAATGTTAATAATTTTAAGGCAAAGAAAGAATAACTTATTCTAAGTGAAGGCATATTAGAAAATCATACTTAAAAGTCAGGTATTTTTTCAAGTATAGCCGAATAAAGGCCAAAACCTGTACAATGCATAGATATGACACAAGCAGGGAAAAAGCAATGCAGAAAATAGTAAGTATGACATCAATTTTTGTACAGAGATATTTGTATCTCTATTGTTAAACAAAATGCAATGTCAACCTTACTTCAATCATGAAAAGTCAATGCCACAGAGATAATTGATATAAATTTGAATTAAAAAATATCAAGTTTTGAAAGATAATGTAACAGAATACTTATTACTTCAGATTAAGAAGATAATCCTTTAATGGAACACAAAAAAGTTTAAATATCAAGGAAACGTCTTAGCAAGTCCAGCACCTTAAAATACAAATGTCTGTTCTCAGGGCACCTGGGATGCTCAGTCAGCTAAGCGTCTGACTTTAACTCAGGTCATGATCTCAGGGCTTGTGAATCTGAGCCCCCACATCTCAGAGCCTGGGCCTGCTTTGGATTCTGTGTGTGTGTCTCTCTCTCCCTTTTCCTGACCCACTCACACTCTGTCTCTCTCAAAAATGGATAAATATTTTAAAATTTAAGAAAAGAATGGCTATTCTCTTTACAGACAGCATTAAGACAATTTAAAGGCTGAGTCAGAAAAAACAAAAAGATACTCAAGATCATAACCAACGACCGTTTCATTCAGACTATTTAAACATTCCTATGAATCAATAAAGGAAAAAATGAATATGCAAATTACAAAAGAAGCAACCCAAACATTTAAAAACAGGTTTAATATCATTAATCATAAGGCAAATGCAAATTATGAAATAAAGTGAAATATCTATGCAAACTCATTACAATGGCTAAAATAAAGACTACCAAATCCCAAGGTGTCCTGAAACATTGCAACCACAGGAATCATCATAAATGACTTAGAATGAAAGTTGATGCAACCACATTGCAAACCTGTTTGAAATTATTTAGTTTTATCATAAATATAGCCTGTAAATGAATAATTACACTCTGAGAAAGACCAATGTTATGCCTATCAGACCTATTTGAATGGCTCTAATAAAAAAGACCATAAATAGCCTGTCCAGGAAAGAATTCGGAGAAAAAGGAACCCTTGTACACTTTTGGTGGAAGTGTAAATTGGTTCAGTCACTATGGTAAACAGTACGAAGTTCAACAAAAGTTAAAAAAAATAAAATAAAGCTATAAAATGATCCAACAATTCCATTTCTGGGTATTTATCCCAAGGAATCTAAAACACGAACTCAAAAAGGCACCCCATTTTCATTACAAAAGTTTAACAATAGCCAAGACATGTAACCATGTATCTGTTATCTAAGTCTATATTGATGAATGAATGGATAAAGAAAATGTGGTATATAAATGCAATGGAATCCAATTCAGCTATAAAAAAATAAAATATTGCATTTGTGACAACATGGATGAATCTTGAGGACATGATGCTAAGTGAAAAGTAGGGAATAAATAAGACAGAGAAAGACACGCTCTGTATGATCTCACTTATATGTGGAATCTAAGTACAACCAAATGGTGAAATCATTTCTCTTCCTTTTATTTATTTATTTAAAAAATTTTAAAAGTTTTATTTAGTTTTGAGACAGAGAGAGACAGAGCATGAGAGGGGGAGGGACAGAGAGACAGGGAGACACAGAATCTGAAGACAGACTCCAGGCTCTGAGTTGTCAGCACAGAGCCCGACGCGTGGCTCAAACCCATTAACATGAGATCATGACCTGAGCCGAAGACAGAGACTTAGCCAGCTGAGCCACCCAGGTGCCCCTCTCCTCATTTTATTTAATGATAAAAATTATACAAGTAAAATTTCAGGTAATATGTCTGCCTATTAATCGAGCTACCATCTATCTTTTCCAATTCTATGATCCATCAATTTTTTTTTTCTTTTTCTTTTTTTTTTCCTTTGAGTAGGCTCTACAGCCAACATGGAACTTGAACTTATAAGCCTGAGATTGAGCTGCATGCTCTACTGGTAGAGCCAGCCAGTCATCCTATTTTTTCCTTATAAATGTGTGCTATATGCATAAACATGTACATACATATAATGTATAATATTGTATGTTATTATACAAGAGTATTTTACAAGAATATTATATATAATTATATACTGTATAATGTATTCATGTATATATAATGTTTAGAAGAGCAGTAGAGATTTTTACATCAAATGCCTGGCAATATATAATCATATCGTATATTAAAATCTTAAAAAAACACTCAAATATTTGTAACTCAGGGAAAGCTTCAGTTTCTGATTTCATACAGTAGACTACCTATTTCTTAATTTATTGTATATAGGATAGTTATTGACATATTTTTATATTTCTCTTCAAATTCTCAGCAGAAGATCTTGTTACAGATCAAGATAGCTAGTGATTTAGGATGGTGAAATTTTAGTTACCAGGGGCACTAGTCAGGCAAGTGTCTTACTCTTGATTTGGGCTCAGGTCATGATCTCACAGTTCTTGCAGTCAAGCCCTGCATCGGGCTCCACAATGACAGTACGGACCCTTCTTAGGATTGCCTCTCTTCCCTTCTCTCTGTCCCTCCACCACTCACATTGGTTTTCTCTCTCTGAAAACAAATATACATTTTTCTTTAAATAGCACTCAGTTAGAGGCATATAATGACAGTCATTGTTAGTTTGTATTATTCAAAATGAACTACTTAAATTTACGTAAGGAGCAAGAGCAGCCTGAGCCAAACATTGTATGAGATTTTTTTTTTTTAGGAAAAAAAGTATAAGAATGGCCATCATAATAAATGGAAAACAGAACCGAAAAATACCTCAACTAGATAGACGAAGTGGGCATGTAGTATGAATCTGAGAATCTCAAAAGGTAATTAAATCAATAGGAGATCAGCATGGGATTTACATGGAAGCCAAACCCAGACCTCAGTCTTTAGTCATGATGGTGTGCACTCAGTATCACCTGTTGTGACCAGTGGCATTAGCTTTTCTCATTTCTGTCTTAATGGATGGCCACCATACAAAGCTGCATGCATCATTTTAGCAAAATTTTAACTAAAGTAGGTTCATAACTGTTCACAAAATTTGCTTCATCTATCTGAATTTCCCGTCCTAAGTTCAGTTTTAATTGTCAAAGGACAATTTTTATATCTGCACACAAAAAAGTGGGAAGCCTTGTTGGGTGAAGACAAATGGCAGTCAGCATCAAGGTGGTAATAATCTGAGGTTAAACCAGCCCTTTTTGTGCATATACCTCTTTTGTCTATGCAAATGTGGTCTAAAATTCTATTGAATAAGGAATGAATTAAAGAATTACTCTATTATTTTGTATTACAATGTATATTTAAAACCATACTCTCAGAAAAGGAAGAGGATTCTGAGATACCACCTCACACTGGTCAGAGTTGCTAAAATGAACCTATCAAGAGAATGTAGATGCTGGCGAGAATGTGGAAAACGGGCACCCTCCTACACTGTTGGTGGGAATGTAAACTGGTGCAGCCACTCTGGAAAACAGTGTGGAGGCTCCTCAAAAAACTATTGATAGAACTCTGCTATGACCCAGCAATAGCACTGCTAGGGACTTACCCAAGGGATACAGAAGTGCTGATGTATAGGAGCACATGTATCCCAATGTTCATAGCAGCAATGTCAACAATAGCCAAATCATGGAAAGAGCCTAAATGTCCATCACCTGAGGAATGGATCAAGAAGATGTGGTAAATTTATATACAAAGGAGTATTACATGGCAATGAGAAAGAGTGAAATATGGCCATTTTTGGAAAGTGGATGGACCTCGAGGGAGTCATGTGGTATATATACATATATATATATACCACATCTTCTTGATCCATATATCGGGGGATGGACATTTAGGCTCTTTCCATGACTTGGCCATTGTTGACAGTGCTTCTAGGAACATTGGGGTACATGTGCCCCTATGCATCAGCACTTCTGTATCCCTTGGATAAATCCCTAGCAGTATTTTGTTGGGTCATAGGGGGGTTCTATTGATAGATTATTGGGGAACCTCCATACTGTTTTCCAGAGTGGGTGCACCAGTTTATATTCCCACCAACAGTGTAGGAGGGTGCCCGTCTCTCCACATCCTTGCCAGCTTCTATAATCTCTTGATTTGTTCACTTTAGCCACTCTGGCTGGCATGAGGTGCTATCTCAGTGTGGTTTTGATTTGTATTTCCTGATGATGAGTGACGCTAGGCATCGTTTCTTGTGCCTGTAAGCAATCTGGATGTCCTCTTTGGAAAAGTGTCTGTTTATGTGTCTTCTGCCCATTTCCTCACTGGATTATTCCTTTTTTGGGTGTGGAGTTTGGTGAGTTCCTTGTAGATTTTGGCTACTAGCCCTTTATCTGATATGTCATTTGCAACTATCTTTTCCCATTCCATTGGTTGCCTCTTAGGTTTTTGTTTGTTTTTTGTTTGTTTGTTTGTTTGTTTCCTTTGCAGTGCAGAAGTTTTTTATCTTGATGAGGTCCCAATAGTTCTTTTTTGCTTTCATTTCCCTTGCCTTTGAGGATGTGTCGAGTAGGAAATTGCTGCAGTTGAGGTCAAGGAGGCTGTTTCCTACTTCCTTCTTGAGGGTTTTGATGGTTCCCTGTCTCACATTCAGGTCCTTCAACCATTTTAAGTTTATTTTTGTGTATGGTGTAAGAAAGTGGTCTAGTTTCATCCTTCTGCACGTTGCTGTCCAGTTCTCCCAGCACCACCTGCTAAGGAGGCAGTCTTTTTCCATTGGATATTGTTTCCTGCTTTGTCAAAAATTAATTGGCTCTACATTTGTGGGCCCAGTTCTGGGTTCTCTATTCTATTCCATTGGTCTATGTGTCTGTTTTTGTGCCAATACCATACTGTCTTGAAGATGACAAGCTATCCTAAAATTTGTGTGAAACACAAAAGACCCAGAATAGCCAAAGTAATATTGAAGAAGACAACCTTCTTTAACATCTAGTCTATGCACACCTCACCTCTTTTTCCTTTCAGAATGAATCTTTTGAAATAGTGCTTTATATTCAGTTAAACTCAAGTTGTATCTCACTAATTTTAAATGATTCCAGTCATTTATTTACACAAAAATAAGATAATTCCTAGCAAAGGAATGAAATACATATAGTTTTATTTTATTCTCATACCCAACTTTATTCAAATATACTTTAAAATGTTCCAATAACTGCATCTATTATCAGTTTTTAAATTTTAATTACCTAAAACTAGTTAATTTAGTTCCTCAGCCATATTAACCTTATTTCAACACCTTAAGAACCACAGGTGTATAGAGGCACCATATTTGATAGCACAGTTCTAGATGCCTATCTTTAAAGCCTATGTTCAGTGACAGAATTTTTACTTCTTGTATTTACAGTTTGTTTCTTTGTTTGTTTGTTTTTGATACAGAGAGAGTGCGAGACAGCGAGAGAGCATGGTCATGTGGGGGAGGGAAAGAGTGGAGACGGGGGGGCCTGGAAGAAAGATCCCAAGTAGGCTCTGCACCTGCATGCGGAGCCTGATGCAGGGTTTAATCCCCCAACCCGTGAGCTTATGACGTGGGTGAAATCAAGAATCAGACACTCAACTGACAGAGCCTCACAGGCACTCCCAGAATTTTCCTCTCATTAATGAACCTACTGTTAAAATTTCCATAAATGTTATTTTAAAACTGCTGTGAGGTTGTATCTCAGTGTGGTTTTGATATGTATTTCCCTGATGATGCATGACGCTGAGCATCTTTTCATGTGCTTGTTGGCCATTTGAATATCCTCTTTGGAGAAGTGTCTGTTCAGATCTTCTGCCCATTTTTTCACCGGATTATTTCTTTTTCAGGGTAGGGATTTACACAAGGGATAAAGAAGTGCTGATGCATAGGAGCACATGTACCCCAATGTTCATAGAGGCACCTTCTACAATAGGCAAATCATGGAAAGAGCCTAAATGTCCATCACCTGGTGAATGGATCAAGAAGACGTGATATATATACACAATGGAGTATTACATGGCAATGAGAAAGCATGAAATCTGGCCATTTGTAGCAAAGTGGATGGACCTCGAGGGTGTCATGCTAGGTGAAATAAGTCAGGCAGAGAAGGACAGATACCATATATTTGCACTCATAGGTCTAACAGGAGAAACCTAACAAAGGTCCATAGGGAGGGGAAGGGGGAAAGAGAGTTGGGGAGAAAGAGGGACACAAATCATGAGAGACTATTGAATACTGAAAATGAACCGAGGGCTGAA
>NC_043705.1:3282776-3286469 GCF_006229205.1 Suricata suricatta
AAAGAATTGACAAGGCATAGAACATCAAGGACACTTTTTCCTCTTAGAACTTGGAGCCTGCATGAAGAAAACATATCCTGGTGTGCAGAGGTCAGAATGTTCAACCAAAATCACTATGCGTGTGATGGAATGAAGAGCGCAGGAAGCAAGATCCTAGAGGAATCCAGGAACATTATTTGCAGTCTGCTGGCTCTTCTTATGACTTGAAAATTAAAACTTTATTTTTTTTCAAGCACTGTGAAGAGAATCCCAAATTACTTAGCTTTGTATTTTTACTTGTTCTATGCTATAATTATTTTGATATGAAAAATATTTGTTAAAGTCTTCCATCAGTCTTCTACTACGAATATGCAAATCCCAGGTAGTTAACATACATGTAACGCTCGTCTGCAGTGCGCAGTTGCGAGATTCATCACTTATGTAGAACAACCAGTGCTCATCGCTAGTGCCCTCCGTTTTTTTCCTTTTAACTTTTTAATGTTTATTTTTGAGACAGTGAGAGAGAGAGAGAGAAAAAATGGGCATGAGTGGGGGCGAGGCAGAGCGAAGGAGAGACACAGAATCTGAAGCAGGCTCCATCAACACAGAGCCCAATGTGGGGCTCGCTCCCAAAAGCCATAAGATCATGACCTGAGCCAAAGTCTTATTCTTAACTGACTGAGCCACCCAGGTGCCCCCCCCACACATGCCCTTTTTTTAATGTTTTATTTTTGATACAGGAGAGACGAGCATGAGAGGGGGAGGGGCAGAGAGAGAAGGAGACACAGGACCGGAAGCAGGCTCCAGGCTCTGAGCTAGCTGTCAGCACGGAGCCTGATGCGGGGCTCGAATCCACGAACGTGAGATCTGACCTGAGCTGAAGTCGGAGGCTTAACCGACTGAGCCACACAGGTGCCCCACAAGTGCCCTTCTTAATATCATCTCCCATTTACCCCATCCCCAGCCTACCTCTGCTATTGCAACCATTAGCTTTTTTTTTTCTGTAATTAAGAGTCATTTCTCTCTCTTGTTCTCTCTCTCTCTTTTTTTTTTTTTTTGCTCATTTATTCTGTTTCTTAAATTCCACGTATGAATGAAATTATATGGGATTTGTCTTTTCTTGACTGGCTTATTTCACTTAGCATTATGCCTTAGGTCAATCCATGTTGTTGTAAATGTTAAGATTTCATTATTTTTAAGGCTGAATTATATCCCACTATACATATTATATAATATATTATATACATATATGTATATATGAACACATTATTCTCTCCTTCTAATTAAAAATGAAGTATGTCTAATGTCTTTTTCCCTTACAGGGTGCTTTGTTCTCTCTTATTTGCTTTATTTTATGCTATTAGTTACCTTTCAAAACAAAATATGAGATCAAAATATTTTTAAAAATCTTATTTTTATAAGTGACCTGGATAGAGAGATTAAAGGCCACGGAAATGATAAAATCATTTGTGTTGCCTATTAGATATTTTTTAAATATTTGATATTTATATATGCATAATTTACTTTAAAATATGACTGTGTTTCTGTTAATACAATAATTATTTGATAAGCAGTGACTTCCAACAACTGTTTACTGTAAGATGGAAAAATATTAACATTTTTATTTTATACATTTAACCTAAGAACTAGAAAGATGATATTTAAATATAGGAAAATTTCACAATAAAATATTAATAATTATTTTTGATTGTGGAAAATATTAATTGTTGTGTCTGATTGTGAAACCAGTCAGGATGGCTGCTTAAAGTGAATATTGATTTTACTAAATAAAACATTATGTTCACCTGTGAAACAGAAACGCTGCTCAAATGAAGTGTATATGTGGATTTTGTATTTCTTGAAATTGCAGATCAATAAGAGATCAACAAAATGGACCTTGGCTAAAGTTAAGAAACTGTAATATTGAAAAGTGCAGAAACTACATAAAGAATCAGTGGAAGGTCTGAGCTTGCTTTTCCATTTGGAAAGAAGAAATGTCAAAGTAGGTACAAGGAATCCTCACTCTGTCTCAGTGTCACATGGAGAATGCACACTGGGTAGACCTTGGGCCACTGACATAATTAAGGCACTGAAATTAAAATGACCGAGAGGCTATCCATAGGTAGTGAAGTCGAACTAGAATGATGATTAGCAATTCCCACTTCTTTTAGCTTTTGAGGGAAACTTTATGTCGTGGTATGTAAATTGGATGATAGGGAAGATGATTGTTAATTTAGCAGAGATGGGCCCAGCGACAGGGCCTTCTCAAAAGTCTGACTCAGAACAGAGAATGTCTGATAAGAAAGATTCCAGGGATGGAGAAATGTCCTTAGAATATCTGTAGTTAGTAATCAGAGCTTTTTACAGAAAAGTTTGAGTTTCATTTACAAACATTAAAGAAAATCATTATTTTTTAAATTTTGTATTATTTATTTATTTATATTTATTTACTTATTTTTGCTAAAACATTCAATGGGAAATCCACATATATTGGGAAAGATTGAAATAGGTTGCATAGAGAACTAAAGAAATTGTCACTGAGTTATGCTAATGTAAAATCAGAGAGTCTCTAAAGACTGAGATGATCCGAGGGAGAAAAATATGACCACAGATCTCCACAATGGGGTTGTGAGTGATCATGGATTATAAGTCCTGTGTGACTTTAATATGGGAGGACATTCAGATTTTCTCATCAGATATAGTTGACCTCTCTAATATTTGTTGGTTCTTGTTAATAATTAAATATTTACCAGTGTTGCATGATAAATATTTGTCCTATAGAATTAAGTCTTGTTCTTTTCATGAAAAGATAATGAGAAATTTGTAAACCAATAGTTCAAAATTATCAGAGCAGTTTCCTATTTGTTTTGTGTTTTAGTGCATAACTGTGAAAAAATAATAGAAAATATTATTGAGTACATCTTCACCAAAAATAAATTATTAATGAATATATGAGATAAACCTTAATGTCCTTCAAAGAGAAGACAATAAAATATTAGGACATAAACTAACATTAATGGTTATTTACACAAATTGTATATGCTACAAGCAGATGGTCATCCATGATTTACTACCCACATCAACGTTTACATCAACTAGGATAATATTTATGCAAACAAACATGCATTCTATTACAATGGGAATTGTGGAGCCAATTCTGCAATTCCTGCTGGAAATAAATTTACTAAAAAATAATCTCAAGTGTTCATTTAGGGAGCAAAACAGAGTTCTTTTCATCTTTCACACTGAATTTGAGTCCAGTTATATTGGACTGATATGCTCATAGTTGTTTTATTTTTGAGTCGACTTTAAGTATGGATATTTTGGTATTTAAAAATTTTCATCTATCCCATGATACTAGTCTATACATACTTCAAAATGAAGTAAATTATATTTTGTTAAATTAATACATTTTTTCTTTATTCAATAGGTGGCTCATAATTTTAAAATATGATGAATCAAACACTACTAATGGAATTCTTGCTAGTGGGATTTACTGAGAGCCAGATGTTGCTGAGGCTACATCCTGTGGTCTTCTCACTGATCTACCTAGTGGCCATGATGGAGAATTTAATTATCATCTTCCTCACAGTTGTTGACCAACGCCTCCACACTCCAATGTACTTTTTCCTAAGGCATTTGTCCTTCGTAGATCTGTGTCTCATTTCTGCCACAATACCCAAATCCATCCTCAATTACATCACCTTCACTGAC
>NC_043705.1:3286569-3298477 GCF_006229205.1 Suricata suricatta
CTGAGAGCTGACACTACTGACTTTTCCCCAGTGAGATAAAAGATGAGATCTCACTGGGTCTCATAAGAATAAACTGTACAGCATCACTTTAATTATTTATTATATGTATGTGATTATTGAATTCTAAGATATTCATGTGCTTCTAAAGCTTGTGACAATTTAATTTAATATACACCCACTAATCTTGAAATTGATTAAAATACTTGTAGTTCAATTTCAACAGAGAGACACACTAAGAGACACTCTCCTCTGACTTGGGGATAATAACATGGACTTTGTTTAAGTCCTTGAGCCACCAATTGTCCGTTGATTTTTCCTTTACTCTCCCCCTGGATTTAACCAGATTCTGGTGAGGATGACTTTCCTTCAGGTTTTCACTAATGAAAAGAGAAGCCAGGGTAGAAGTCCCCCAAAACTCAACTCTTGACATCTGTAGAAGTGCTCAAATAATGACACTGAAATTCAGATGAGCCTGTGGGGGTTATGGCTCCTCAAGTGGCCAGAGTCATCGTGAAAGACAGCAGAGTCTCCTTTATTGTTGGGACAAACTGGTGTCTATTTGCAGAGGGCAATCTGTAATATTCTCCTTATCTTCTAGAAAAGAGATAATATATTTACTTATTCGTTTAATGTTTGCTCTTATCATTTGCCTTCCAAATATTTTGAATGGCACAGTTTCCACATTTCCTGTATCCGGTGTCTATTATATAGGTGACAAGGGAACTTGGGAGCAAGCTGAGGGCAAAATACAGGCTGATGCCATCTCCCCCCACCAGATGGAATATGCGTGATATTTCTTGGACACTCCTGACTACCTAAGAACAAAGGGAAGGGGTTTAAATGCTTGCCATGGTAAAGTGAAAAACCAAGGCAAATGAAAACTTAAACTGCCTTACGGCCTATAACCCACTGACAAGTCCTTGAAACTGGCATAGTGAGCTTTCCCTAGGAGCTCAGCTGCCTCTATGATGACCCTTTGCTAGCGGTAAAAGAGAACCTTCGCTTAACATTATCCCACCCTTGAGAATCCTATAAATCTACTTCTTTTATCTCTGTTGCCCCAAGATATAGGCTGGCAATCACACGCCAAGCTTATGGCCTTCCTGATATACATCTGAAGGGTCTCGTGACTGAGGTTTCATTAAATAGTAATAAGTTGTGTTTCCCTAGCAACAACTAGCCCCTCAAGCTCCTGAAAACCTTGTTTCCAAAATAATTTAGAGACTTACTTTATCGACTTTCCCATACTGAGGGTATATAACGAGTTACTTGTCAAGACCCCAGTGAAGCTCTTCCCATCCATGGGTCCTGTCATCATGCCTTAACTAAATTATCTTTTTGCACCAAAGACATCTTCAAGAATTCTTTCTTGGCCGTCAGCTCTGGATCAAACCACGGACACCCCAAAACTTCATCATAAAAATCTCTTATTAACCCTACCACCTTCATCATGGACTTGTTTGAATTATATCTTTATCCTTAGCCTCATTATTTTCTGATATCATAATGGCCTTTAATAAAATGTAAGACATTCCACACACATGGACCATTGTCATATGTACTTTTGAATCGTATTAGAAATTTCAAAATCGCTTGAAATAATTTTGATTGGAATTGAATCTAGATCAATGTAGAGAACATAGTCATCCTAACGATACTGAGTACAGTGGAAAATGAAAACAGTATATTTCTTCATTTTTAAAAATATTTCAAAAGTTCTATCAACAGCTTTGACAGTTTTATGACACATGTCATTAACATATTTTATTCGATTAATCATTAAATACTGCCCTTTCTGATCCTAATCTGTATTAGTCTCCCAGTGGTGCTATAAGAAAATACCAAGCCCTGTGTGATTTAAACAAGATATATTTATTTTCACAGAGTTTAAGAGGTTAAAAGTCCAAGATTAAAGTCTGGCCAGCATTGCTTCTTCTGAGTTATCTCTATTTTGTTTTCCTGTTGCTGACTTCTTGCTTTCTCTTCAGATGACCATCCTTTTGTGCACCGGTGCCCCCTGTATCATTCTGTATGTACTGTTCTCTTTTTATAAGAACAGCAATCCAATTTGATTAGGCTACCCACATGTCCTCATTTTAAGTTAGTTATTCCTTAAATACCGAACATTTAAATACATTCACATTCTGATGCTCTGGTACTTGAGAGTCAACATTTAAAATTTCTGAGAATATAAAAAAGTTATAATAAAAATGACACTGTTTTTGTTTTTGGTTCCATTGGCCTTTTTTAGCAGCACAAAAATTTTTAGTTTGATGATGAATTATTTTTGATATAATAAGAAGCTGTAATTGTGAGGGTTTTTTTTTTAAATTCCTTAAGATGCAGATATTTTGTCTATTGATAAGATCTTACTAATTCTAATCCCATTTTGTGTTTTTTGCTTGACTGATGTCACTAGCTCTAATGTTCATTATAATGTTCCATAAAGACACAAATTTTTGTTCCAGATCTATAGGATAAAATATTTACAGGAAAATTGGAAAATTCACATATATGTGTAAAAAGCTTCAGCACAGCTAAAAAAACAATCAACAAAACCAAATAATAAACTACTGAATGGTAGAAAATAATTTAATAATTTCAAATCTGATAGCCTTGGTAACCAAAATATACACCTCAATATAAACCTCAACACCCCAAAAATGAATAATCCAATTAAAATGGACAAAATACATGCATAGATATTTTTCCAAAGAAGACATCCAGATAGCCAACAGACACATGAAAAGATGCTCAACATTCCTGATCATCAGGGAAACACACATCAAAAGTACAATGCAATATCAAGCCACACCTGTTGGAACTGCTAAAACCAAGAACACGAGAAACAATTGGTGCTGGCAAGGATGCAGAGAAAGGGGAACCCCCTTGTCTTTTGGTGGAAATGTAAACTGCTGCAACCACTCACTCTGCAAAACAGTATGGGGATACTTCAGAAAGTTAAAAGTAGAACTACCCTAATATCCAGCCATTGCACTACTAGGTTTTTACACAAATAATACAAAAATTCTAATTCAAACTTACATGAACTGATGTTTATAGCAGCATTATCTATAACAGCCAAATTATGAAAAAAATCAAATATCCATCCACTGATGAACGAATAAAGGAGATGTGGGATATTTCTACCATGGAACAGTATTCATCCATAAAAAAGAATGGAATCTTGCCATTTGTAATGACACGATTAGAGCTAGAGTTTATTATGCTAAGTGAAATCAGTCAGAGAAAGTCAAATACCATATGATTTTACTCATATGTGGAATTAGGAAACAAAACAGATAAATATATGGTAAGTGAAAAACAGAGAAAAGAGAAAGAGAAGCAAGCCATAAGAAACCCTTAACGACATAGAACAAACTGAGCATTGATGAAGGAAGGTGGTTAGGGGATGCACTAAATGGGCAATGGGTATTAAGGAGGGAATCTGTTGGGATGAGCACCAGCTGTTATATATAAGTGACAAATCACTAAATTCTACTCCTGAAACCAATATTACCCTATATATTAACCAACTACAATTTAAATAACAACTTGGGGAAAAAATTCTCTGGACATCTTCTCTAGGGAAATAAGGCATGAAATATAACTAAAAGTTATCCAAATAAGAAAGAATGAAGTACCTATAGAAAACTATAAAGACTCCACCAAAAACAAAAGTGACAACCAATAAAAAAAAAATCCAGCAAACTTGTAAGATAGAAAACCAACATATCAAAACCCTGTTGTATTCCTACATACTAAATATCTAAAACATAAGAAAATAAAGCATCCCTTTAACAACAGCATTAAAGAGAATAAGACACTTTTTTATAAATCAAAGAGGTGAAATATTTTTACAATGTAAACCATAGACTATTAATTAACGAAGTTGAGGGAGACATTAGAGATAATCGTTTCATGGATTGGAAGAAATAGTATGGTTAAAAAGTCCATTTGTTCCAGGGTTGCCTGGGTGGCTCAATCAGTTAAGCATCTAACTCTTGATTTCTACTCTGGTCATGATCTCATGGTTTGTGAGATGGAGCCTTGCATCAGTCTCTGCGCTGACAGTGCAGAGTCTGCTTGGGACTCTCTCTCTCTGATCCTCCATTGTGCTCACTTGTGAGCTCTCTCTCCCTCTCCCTCTTTCTTTCTCTTTCAAAATAATTAACCATTATTAAATTTAAATCTTTCCAGATTCATTACACTCCCTATCAAAATCGCAATGGCAATTTTCACAAAATTAGAATAAAAACAATCTAAAAATTCATATGGAACCCCAAAACCCCCAAGTAGCTATGAAAATTTAGAGCTAGAAGAACAAAGCTGAAGAACTAACATTTTCAAATTTCAAAATGCATTACAAAGCTATAGTAAACAAAACAGTATGCTGTTGGCCAACAGAACAGTGTAAAGAACCCAGAAAGAAACACACCCATATGTGTTCAACTAATTTCAAAAAGATGCCACAAGAAGACACAATGGGGAAATAATAATCTCTTCAATAAGTGGTCCTGATGAAACTGAATATCCATATGAAAATTATAAAACTGTACTCCTTTCTTAAACCATACATAAAAATTAATTCAAAATGATTAAAGACTTAAACATAAGACCTGAAACTATATACCGGGTAGAAGAAAATATAGGAGAAAATATCCTTGACATTGGTCTTGGACATGATTTTTTTAAATTTGACACCAAATGCACAGACAACAAAAGAAAAAGTGACTAAAAACAAAACAAAACAAAAACCAAATACACACAATTTTAAAAATACCAAATAATTCTATGACAAATTAAGAAGCTTTTGCATAGCAAACTAAACAGTTGACACAATGAAATACAACCTATGAAATGGAATAAAATGTTCCAAGACATACAAATGGTCAACAGATATATGAAAATGTAAACATCATTGTAATCACATGGAAACACAAAAATATCCCACAGATATCACATCACACCTATTGTGATGACTGTAATGAAAACTTAAGTAGATAAGTGTTGAGGAAGATGTGGAGAAAAAAGAAACTTATCCATTCTGATTTGGAGTGTATCTTACAGATCCATTGTGAAAAACAATATGGAGATTCCTTAAAAAACTAAAAATATAACAATCATATGATCCAGCAATGCCACGTCTGGGTTTATAATCAAAGGAAATACAAGTTCCATTTCAAAGAGATAGCTTCACTTTCATGTTTATCACAACATTATTCACAAAAGCCGAGACATGAAACACACAAGATGTCTGCCAATGGGTTAACAGATGAAGAATATTTGATATCTATATATATGTATATCCGTACACATATACATAAATTTGAATATTGTTCCAACTTTTAAATAAGGAAATGTTGTCACTTGCAACAGCATGCATGGGTATTATGCTATGTCAAATAAGCACTATCTAGAAGGAAAAATATTGCATGATAGAGTTTTATTACTTACACATGTAGGATCTGAAGCAGGGAGAGCCAAACTCATAATAACAGAGAGTACAATGGTTGTCACCAGTCTAGAATGTAGGCAAAAGGAAAGAATTCTAATGATAATAAAAGTAAATGGTAGTTTCCAGGGGCTGGAGGGATAAGATCTTGTGAGGCAGTTGCTTAATAGATACAATTATGTTTTGCAACATGACAAGCGTTATGGAAATGGATAGTCATGATAATGGCACAATTATGAATGTACATGCATAGCAATCAACCCTAAAGTAAAATGGTTATGATAGTAAATTTTATCTATTTTATCACATTGACGTAATTCGAAAAACTATTCTTAAATATATTATTTAAAAATTAATCTTTTGCACTGTATCTAATAATCCCTACTCACAGTTTTTAATACATTTTATTAGTTTATTTATTTTGAGAGAGAGCATGAGTAAGGAAAAGGTAGAGAGACAGACAGAGAGAGAGAGAATCCCAAGTAGACTCCATGCTTTTAGTGCAGAGATGGACATGGGGCTCGATCTCATGAACCACAAGATCATGAACTGAGCTAAAACCAAGAGTTATACACTCAATGGACTGAGGCCCCCATGTGCCCCAACCCTACTCACACTGAAACCCCAGAAACCAATAATCTGTTTTCTGTTTTTAAGTTTACTTATTAAAAAGAATATCTATAAGTGGCTTCTTTACTTATCAAAATACATTCAAAATTAATCCACGTAGTTGTGTGAATTGATAGCTTATCCCTCTATATTCCTGGATGCTACTATATTGCAGTTTTTTTTTATTCATCACAAACTGAAGGAATCCTTAGTGGCTATCATCTTGATGAGTATAAATAGCTACTATAAACATTTACATCCAGAATTTAATTGGACATATGTAAGTACTCAGGAGGCAATTTTTGATCATATAGTAAATTTATGTATAGTATTGCCAAAAATGTGTCTAACTTCTGGATATGATGGATGAGGAAATAATTCTTTCATACCATTCCCCTTCTCTGAAGAAAACAAATATAAAACCTGAACATAATACAAAGAATAACTACCTGAAATTACTGCAGGATGATGAGTAGCAGACAGACCCTGGCAAAGGGATCTTGTTCACTTGAGGGAGAAGACTACTGGAGTTTAATAAATTAGCTTCCTTCACCACATTTTAAACCATTTGTATATGTGCAATGTGCAAAGCACTCACAGTAGTGGTGAATGTCACACTGGTAAAGCCATAATCTTTCTTGACTGAGGAACTAGGGGAAAATGTATGCAAATATAATCATATTTTTATTTATTTATTAGGGTAGTTCTATTTTTAATTTTTTTAGGAACCTCCATACTGCTTTCCAGAGTGGCTGCACTAGTTTGCATTCCCACCAGCAGTGCAAAAGAGATCTTCTTTCTCCACGTCCTCACCAATATCTGTTGTTGCCTGTTAATGTCAGCCATTCTGACAGGTGTGAGGTGGTATCTCATTGTGGTTTTGATTTGTATTTCCCTGATGATGAGTGACGTTGAGCACCATTTCATGTGTCTGTTAGCTATCTGGATGTCTTCTCTGGAGAAGTGTCTGTTCATGACTTCTTGGCATTTCTTCACTGGATTGTTTGGTTTGTGGGTGTTGAGTTTGATAAGCTCTTTATAGATTTTGGATACTAACCCTTTATCTGATATGTTGTTTGCAAAGACCTTCTCCCATTCTGCTGGTTGACTTTGAGTTTTGCTGATTGTTTCCTTCACTGTGCAGAAGCTTTCTATTTTGATGAGGCCCCAATAGTTTATGTTTGCTTTTGTTTCCCTTGCCTCTGGAGACCTGTTGAGTAAGAGGTTGCTGTGGTTAAGATCAAAGAGATTCTTTCATGCCTTCTCCTCAAGGATTTTATGGCTTTCTGTCTTACATTTATGTTTTCCATCCATTTTGAGTTTACTTTTGTGTATGGTGTAAGAAAGTGGTCTAGGTTCATTTTTCTGCATGTCGCTGTCCAATTTTTCCAGTACCACTTGTTAGACTGTCTTGATTCCATTGAATATTCTTTCCTGCTTTGTCAAAGATGAGTTGCCCATACGTTTATGAGTCCATTTCTGGGTTCTTTATTCTGTTCCATTGATCTGAGTGTCTGTTCAGTGTTAACACATTGAGTGAAGAAATTGTTGTTTTATTTTTTCAAGGTTTTATTTAAAATCAGTTTCTTTGGGGGGAGTGGCAAGATGGCGGAGACATAAGGAGCCCCATAACCTCTGTCCACCCACAATTATCAAACTGAGAAGAGTTAAAGAGCCACAGCCTTCTGATCTCCAAGAATGGAGGTGTGCGGACAGACACCTTATTGACAGCAGTCTCGTGGTTGTCTGAGTGAGTGAGTGTGAGCTGGGACTGGAGACTTTAGGGGAGGGACCTGCAGGTCTGAAGACAAAGCACCCAGAGGCTTGGCGTTGGGCCTGCTGAAACCCTCATGTCCCTAGGCACACCACTCTGAGGACAGCTGTGCTGGTGGGGTTGGGCGGCCGGGAGACCCGAGGCGGACAGTTCCACAGATAGCTGCGAGAGCGCCGGGGGCCAGGTATCCAGAGGTGCACAGGCCTTCACAGCCACAGGTGGCACCACCAGGCAAGGCAGCAGAGAGACCAGGGGAAGAGAAGTAGAGACTGAATCACTCAAAGTGTAATCCCTGCAGAGGAGAGATTCAGCCTGGGACTGAGGGCCACTGAGGGCGGAGAGATATATCTGTCCTTAACTGTGGGTGTTCTCCCTTGGGCCTGAAGCCAACTGACTTCAGGCGGAGCCAGGGGGAAAATCTGATGTCACAATCCCCCTATTCGATCTCGACCAGAAAGTCACCTACCTGCAAGAGATTTTAACTGTGGTGGCAATATTGAGTGCATGGGCAAGGACTTAGACACTGGGCAGAACTTAAAAAACAGAAACAATTAGACCCGCCCAAGGCACAAGAAGGTTGGGCTCAAGAAAGTGGCTGGCAACGCATAGTCTGAGGGGGACTTGGAGCACCTGCCACCATTCTTCTCCCTGAATCCACCAAGGTGGGGCCTCAGAGAGCAGCCCCTGAGACCTGACCCACCTGCACCAAGCCATGCCCATCCACGCTAGAGAGCTGCTGTGCTTTTGCTTATGACCTTTAACTGGGTTTTTTTCTTAATATTTTTACTTTTTAATTTTTCCCCCTCTCTTCTCTTTACTACTTTCTTATTTCCTTCTTTTCTCCCTTTCCCCCTGAAGTCTGGGATAAAACAACATTTAGGCACTGCTGTGCTTAGATCAACTCTTACCATCCAGATAGTTTTTCCTTTATTTCATCCTTATCTCCCCCACCCCCCACAGGTCTTATGTGCTCAGACTGTCCTTTATCTCTGACTCTCGCTATCTCCCACACTCCCAGCCTGCTTTTTTTTTTCTTTTTGTTTTTTTTTCTTTTATTTTTTCCCCTCTCGTTCCTTTCCTGTTCCTTTTTTTCGTTCCCCTGTTGGTTTGCTACTTTACTTTTCTATCAGTATATTTGTGTGCTTGTGTTCTCTGTGTGTTTGTCTGTCTGTTTTCCTTTTCAGGGCTACCTCAAGAAACAACCCAAAACACACATAGTGGAAAGACCCAAATATCGCTGAGTTGGCAAAGTAATTAATCAGAGGCATAACAAGAGAAACTGAGAGACACCATTAAAAGAACATCTCCTGAAACAACAGACCAGAGACACTCAAAAAGCCTCCTTCTGAAGAGGAATACTAATAAACACACAGTGCAGAACAAGCTTTCAAAACTGACAAGAGACAGAAAGCTCGCCAAAATGACGAGACAAAAGAACTCTCCTCAAAAGAAACTCCAGGAAGAAATCACAGCTTCAGAATGGCTCAAAACAGACACAAGCAACTTAACTCAACAACAGTTTAGAACGTTTGTCATAAAATTAATTGCTGGGCTTGAAAAATACATAGAAACTATCAGAGAAGATATTGATACAAAGACTAGGAACCTTCAAAATAGCTGTGACAAGTTAGAAAAGGCTATAAATGAGAAGAATAATAAAATGGAGGCTGTCACTGCATGGAGTAAAGAAGTAGAGAGGAAAATAGGTGAATTAGAAGACACAGTTGTAGCAAAAGAGGAGGCCGAGACAAAGAGAGTGAAAATGATTCAGGAGCACTTCAGCTCAGGTCATGATCTCACAGTCCGTGAGTTTGAATCCTGCATTTATAGATATAGATATCTGTATCTATAAATAAGTTATCAGAACATTATGCTAAGTGAAACAAGCCCTATTCAAAACGCAAATACTCTGTTATTATTTATATATGGAATTTTAAAAAGTCAAACTTTGTAAATAAATAAGTATGCATTTACTTTAAGACGCTGGCTTCGGGGCACCATGGTTCATGGGTTCTCATGGTTCGTAGGTTCAAGGCCTGTGTCGGGCTCTGTGCCACCAGCTCAGAGCCTGGAGCCTGTATCTGATTCTGTGTTTCCCTCTCTGTCTGACCCTCCCTTGCTGACACTCTGTTTCTCTCAAAAATAAACAAACACTTAAAAAATTAAAGAAAAAAAGATTACTTAAAGAAGAGAGACTGGCTTCTGCAATTATGTAATCTGGCAAAAAAAAATCTGCAGTGTGTATTAGAAGGCTGAAACTTCAGTGGAAAGCTGATATGTCATTTCAAGCTGAGTGGTTGTCTATTGGAGATCCATGAAAGAACTGATGTTGCAGTTAATGCCCAAAGGGCACTGTAGCTGCAAAATTCACTTACCTAAGCTTAGAAGGAAGTTGTCTTTTATTCTGTTCATCCAACACCATTGACCACTCCTCATTCTTCAATCAGGTCCTTCTCCAGGCACCTGTGACAGCTATACACTCATAATTTGCTGCCTCAGGTGCCCCTTCTTTATCCTGTGTTGAATTTCTCCTTTGTTCAGCTTCCACTTTTTAGTGTAACCCAAGGATCTGGCCATGGTTGTCTTCTTTATGTTATATTTTTCAGAGAATTTATATAAAGTAATATTTGTCCTACTCCAAATATTTCTGACATCTAGACACAATTCTTTCTTTCAGCAGTTACTGTTCTTTTTCACACCACTACAATTTTTTTAGGTCTGAAAAAGTGCTCCAGTATTATGTTTTTTTGCATCTTTTGTTGTTTTCTCAACACCATTTGTTGAAGAGACTGACTTTTAATTCTTTCCTGCTTTGTCTGAATGGTACCTGCACTTGCTCGTGCTCGCTCTCTCTCTCTCTCTCTCTCTCTCTCTCTCTCTGTCTCTCTCTGTCTCTCTCTCTATCTCTGTATGTGTATATATATATATATATATATAAACATTCAAAACGAATAAAATCTTGTCATTTGCAATGACGTGGATATAGCTAGAGTGTATTATGTATTATGTTAGGAAAAAATCAGGAACATGATGGATGTTCACTCTCAAAATTGTTGTTCAACATTAAATTAGAAGTCTTGGCATCAGCAATAAGACAACAAAAGGAAATAAAAGGCATCAGAATCAGCAAAGATGAAGTTAAGCTTTCACTTTTTGCAGATGACATGATACTCTACATGGAAATCCCAATCGACTCCAACAGAAGCCTTCTAGAAATGATCAATGAATTCAGTAATGATGCAGGCTACAAAATCAATGTACAGAAATCGGTTGCATTTTGATAAACCAAAAATGGAGCAACAGAAAGAGAAAGCAAGAAAGAGATTCCATTCACAATTGCACGAAAAACGATAAAATACCTAGGAATAAACCTAACCAAAGATGTAAAAGACATGTATGCTGAAAACTATAGAAGACTTATGAAGGAAATTGAAGAAGACACAAAGAAATGAAAAAACATTCCATGCTCATGGATGGGAAGAAGAAACATTGTGAAAATGTCATTATTACCCAAGGCAATTTACACATTCAGTGCAATCCCCATCAAAGTTGCACCAGCGTTCTTCTCAAAGCTAGAACAGACTATCTTAAAATTGGTATGGAACCACAAAAGACCCCCGATAGCCAAAGTAATATTGAAGAAGAAAACCAAAACGGGAGGCATCACAATCCCAGACTTTAGCCTCTACTACAAAGCTGTCATCATCAAGACAGTATGGTACTGGCACAAAAACAGACACAGTGACCAATGCAATAGAATAGAGAACTCAGAACTGGACCCACAAGTATATGGCCAGTTAATCTTTGACAAAGCAGGAAAGAATATCCAATGGAAAAAAGACATCCTCTTCAACAGGTGGTGTTGGGAGAGCTGGACAGCAACATGTAGAAAAATGAAATTAGACCACTTTCTGACACCATTCACAAAAATAAACTCAAAATGGATAAAGGATCTGAATGTGAGACAGGAAACCATAAAAACCCTTGAGGAGAAAGCAGGAAATAGCCTCCTAGACCTCAATTGCAGCAATTTCTTCCTCGACACATCCCTAGAGGCCAGGGAATCAAGA
>NC_043705.1:3298577-3305244 GCF_006229205.1 Suricata suricatta
TTCTACAATAGCCAAATCATGGAATGAGCCTAAATATCCATCACCTGACGAATGGATCAAGAAGATGTGGTATATATATACAATGGAGTACTATATGGCAATGAGAAAGAATGATATATGGCCATTTGTAGGAAAGTGGATGGACCTTGAGGGTGTCATGCTAAGCGAAATAAGTCAGACAGAGAAGGATAGATACCATATGTTTGCATTCATAGGTCTAACAGGAGAGACCTGGCAGGGGACCATGGGGAGAGGAAGGGGGAAAGATAGCGGGGAAGAGTGAGGGACACAGATCAAGGGAGACTACTGAATACTGGAGACGAACCATGGACTGAAAGGGGAGGGGGAGGGAGGGAGGGGTGATGGTCATGGTGGGAGGCACTTGTGGGGAGAAGCACTGGGTGTTATATGGAAACTAATTTGACAATAAACTATTATAAAAAAAAGAAAAAAAAAGAAATATTGCAACCAATGACATTAAAGGCTGGATATTCAAAGGAAATATAGTATCCACTACAGAAATATGAAGATCAGGATAATTTAATGTAATTATTGCAGTAGAGTATGTAATAATAAAAATAATGCAAAATAAAGAAATGGTTAATGTTTCTTATTTCAAAACCACACAATAATAAATTTCAACAAAAATAAATAAAAATACTAACCAGAAATTTTCATCAAACTGTGTAACACAAAAGAAAAGATAATATCCAAAGGATACAAAAATAGTAATTCAGTGGGATACGTGCCTTCTGATATTTAAACAGCATTATCAACAGTAGTCCAATTCTGGAAACAGCCCACATGTCCGTCGACTGATGAATGAATAAGAAGATGTGTCATTTATATACAATGGAATACTACTCATCCATCAGAGGGAATGACATTTTGTCATTTGCAACAATATGGATGGAGCTAGAGTGTATAATACTAAACGAAAAAAGTCAGAGAAAGGCAAGTATCATATTTCAATTATGTCAAATTCAAGAAACAACAAAGAAGCAGAGGGGGAAAATGTGAGAGAGAGAGAGAGACAAATCAAGTAACAAACACTTTTTTTAAAGTTTATTTATTTTTGAGAGAGGGTGTGTATAAACAGGGCAGTGGCAGAGAGGGGGTCAGAGGCTCTAACAAGGACTCTGTGCTGACAGCAGACAGCAGGAACTAGGGCTCAAACTCAGGAGCAGGAGTCAGATGCTTAACCAACTGAGGCGACCAGATGCCTCAAACAGTCTCTAACTATGGAGCACACACCGATGGATACCAGAGGGGTGGTGGTTGGGAAGATGAGTCAAATGAACAATAGGGATTAAGAAGTACACCTGTTGTGATGAGAACCATCTGTTCTATGGAAGCGTTGAATCACTATATTGTACAACTGAAACCAATAGTACATTATGGTAACTAATTGGAACTTAAGTAAAAACCTTGAACAAAGAAAGGTGAAAATGAAAAGCACTTAGAAAAAGATAAAATCGTTTGAGAGAAGGGAAAGGTGAAATAGAGAAAAACTGAAAGATGAGAGCAAAATCTCCGCAGCCTTAATAGAAACCAGAACACAGATAATAAAAATAAAAATAGCACAGACTACTGTTGAAATTTAGATGAAACTGTTGTTCATCTAAAATTGGGTACATTGCTAAATATCTTGAAGTAAGAAGAATGAATTTAATTTAAAAAATTACATTCCAATATTGAATACTAACATCGCACTAAAGTACAAGAGTTGTTTGTTAGACAATAATTTTCTTGCATGTAGAGAAAATTTTCCTTAAGTTAGATAAGAAGTAAAATGAAAAATAAACAAACTTGTAAATATGGGACCATCATGTCTTCCTGAATATTAACCTACTGAAACTTAAGTGTCTTGGCATCATAGGTTTCAAATATATTTAGATAAATCAAGATATAGTTTGAAAATTACATGTATTTGTGACATAAATAAATACTCTGTCATATGAACTAAAGCAAAAAAATCATTTTGGCATAACTGTTTCATGAATAGGTAGTTACAAATTGTAATTCATCCACACTTTTGAAACACATTTTTATCCTTTTATCAGAACAAATTACCACCTATGCACTGACAGTGGCATAGACATTGGACACAAGCTTCTGGACATCCAGGATGACGGGGTCATATGTCCATAACAGAGTTGCAGAGAGAGATATGATGGCATCAATCCAGTACATGACCACAGGGAAACTCACTAACAACAGGACATCTGGGTGGCCCTTCTCTCTGGGGAGATTCGTGAGGAGAGGCGCATGCTGTGAAGGTGCTGGCACTGCCTCTGATGCCCGGACAAGTGTTTCCCATGTGTACATAAGAGAGCAGAATGACTGCTATGAAAAAAACATCCTTGGATACTGTCAAAGTGAGAAGCAGCCGTCTGATGATGGATTGTATGGGGGAAAGTGAGCAGTATTTACTGACATTCAGTAGATTGCTCTTGGTCACATTAGAAGAAACACCAGTATATAGGATGCAGTTCCTATTGAGAGACAGACTAAGAAACCATAAGATGATGAAAGAATGGAAGATATATTTTGCGCATTGATATTTAAACCTGGCCCAGAAGGAGGTGCTGGGGCTGAAGACAATGGACTGAAACATGCTCAAGAGGCAGGTGGTACTCAGGGAGAAGCCTCTTGTTAATCTGGTCATGCAGAATAAAGCCTTACATTTGAAACCATTCAGAAAGTTCAGTGACTCCAACAGATCTGTACACAACAAAAACAGTACAGTGGAAGTTTCATTATGTGGACAAGAGCCAAATGACAGGAGATTAGGTCTGTGGGCTTAGAACTCTGATTCAGAAGGAGCATGAAGATGTGGAAGAGAAGGAGGTTGGTGTTGGCTGAGATTCCAATGCTTACTTGTAAAAATTGGCCCATTTTCATAGTCAAATAAATGGAAGATGTGATCATCATCGGTGCAAAGAAAAACATATTTATCTGGAGAAACTAGACCTCACATGATCAACATAATTAACTTGTTGTCCTACTCATCACCACATCACAGTTTTTATTTTACTCAAATTTATTTTACAAAAATTCATAAGTAAAACATATTTTGTATGATGTCTTAGAAAGAGTCTCCACATAATTTGCAAACCAATTTGTATTTTATAGTCATACATATTTATCTGAAATTATCTATCTATACTCTATCATCACATGTCTTATCTAACATGGGAGAGAGAGAGGGAAAGATGGAAGAGTCGGAGGTTGAGAGGGATAATTCACACAACATAACCAAAATAATGGCAGGTTCATGTACATATTTCCAATGCTCCAATGCGTGTGCATTTCGTGTGCTTTCTGTTCTGCATAATCCTGACTCATATTCAGCACCAAGACTGCTAATAGCCATATAAACAATGCATAGGTGTTCTTTTTATAGTTGAATGGTTAATATTATGTTAATGGAAAAAGAATTACCAAACAATTGAGAAAAAAGTATATGCAAGTGTGTCTTCCATTATTACATACTGTGCCACTTTCTATTCTTCCTCCTTCCACACTTAGAGACCATTGGGAGACCTCTGTCAATCCTGATAACTGATTACAATCTCACCCTAACATTGGATAATTATTAAACGTCCACCTATCTACAACTGTTATTCTCATTGTCATACAAAGTAATGTATTCATTGCATGGATATGAAGATTTGTTTGTAACACTCGGGATGGGAAAAACTATTTCATAGAAATTTTAACAAAGTTGATTCAAATTGAACATGACTCACTCCCCTTTATTATCAATTACTGGGATTCCTTCTATAATCTCTTTTAAATCAGTAAGAAATTGCTGAGGACTAGATATTAATTTTCAAGAAAACCAGAGGACAAACACAATCTTCCACTTTGTGACATTCCCAAATTTGTATCATAATGTTTAGCAGTTTTTCCTCTGAAAGAGTGCTTCCTTTCAATTTCAGAAAAGAAATTTTGAGAGTTCGCGTTCTTGGCTAAGACTCAGGATGTCATTGCTGAGGTAAAGCATTGCTTTATAATTGCCTGAGATACGTGATTTTATAAAACAATAATGTATATTTGATTAAGTGGCTGTAACAATTTTCCAAATGTTAAACGTATTATGTGACAAATTTATCTTCCATTTCCACACCCAATCACTATTAGTAGCCAAAATCATATATCGGTACTCACAGTACACTGAGTTCTGCTGTCCTGTTGAGCCCTAGAGAGTAGGATGAAATTGGCTTAAAGCCACAATGATATCCAAAGCTTAGGGTAACAAGTCAGTACAATAAAACATAATTTGGTACTGGCCACTAATATATGTGTAGTTATTCAATGACAGATATGTAAATCATTTAAAAGTTAGAAAGTATGTATCATATATAATATCCCAGAATAGATCATTAAATACATTCTATAAAATTACATAGATGAAAATTATAATGTTGAATTTTGCCAGATCATGGCAGAACCAGGGAGGCAACATGGTGGAGAAGCAGGGAGCTCCAAACTTTTCACCCGTTTGCATCTCTCATACAAAGAAGGACTGAAGCCATAAGACACAGAACTGCAAGAGTGTGGGAGAAAGAAAGAGAGAGTCCATTAAGAAGACAGCATCATAGGTGGGTGATTGCAAACTGGGGAAGATAAAAATGGGCCAAAACCTGGAGTCACAAAGAGAAGGGAGCCTTCTCCATGGAGAGCCTCGGAGAGACCAGGGGAAGAGAAAGGGGTTTGAACAGTCCATTGAATGGCCTCTGGAGACGAGAAAAAACTCGGCCAGCGATGGAGAGGTATTTTATCATCCCATCCATAACTGTAGGGCGTTCGGAGAGAGATATCTTCTTCTAGCTGTGGCGCTTTCCTTGGGCTGGTGCCCTGATCCCAGGAGGGACCAGGTAAAGCTGCACCCCTGCTCCCCTACTGGACCCCTGGCTAGGAAGCCGCCAGGTCTGCAGGAGTACATTCAGGCCTGTATCATTAAAATGTGCAGACTGGGATCTGGAAATGAGGATGGGCTTGGGAAACACAATTCAGCCCACCTTGAATCCGCCCCTAGCAAAGGGAGATCACACCCAAAACAGTGAGTTGTAAACTTGGTTACAGAAAGGACTGGGGCTGGGGTACTGCCATACTGCTCCCAAAACCTCCAAGCCGGGGCCTTTGGGACTGCAGTGGAAGCGAGACCTGCCTAAACCAAACCCCATCCCAGCTGGATAAATAAATATATATATATATATTTATTTAAAATATATATATATTTTTTTTTTTTAACTAGAGCCCTGGCAAAACCAACATAGATACATTGCCGTGAATAACTCTAGATCTGTTCTTGCTTTTCAGATGTATTTTCCCTTATCTCATTCTTATCTCTCACCACCACGGGACTGGGCACTATGGTCATCGGATTGCTTAAACAGTCACATTTCATCCATTCTCTTGATGCAAATTATACACCTCCATCACTATCTTCCATTCACTCTCTCTCTTTGGAATAATCAGACTATAGAGTTACTTTAAGTATCATTAATGTCGTTTTCCCTCCACACCTCCTACCATATTCTCTTCCTTCTCTCTCTGAATTAAGCCTTTTAATCTTTGGCCTGGTCAATGTTCAATTTCGATCCTTCCACGCTCCTGTCACTTCTTGCTTTGTATATACTCTTCCATCACCCTGCGCTTTATTTGTAGCTGGGATTTCTAGTTATATGGTTTTAAAATGTCCTTTGTCTTTTGTTGATTTGTTCCCCATTGTTTTTCTTTCCCCCCACCACTTTAGTTTGCTTGTTTGTTTGATTTCTCTGTGCTTTTGCATGTTTTTGGTTCCTGTGTGTTTGTTTGCCTGATTCTCTTTACGGAGTTACCTCAAAAAACAAGCCAAGTACACATGGAAGAAAGTCCCAAATATCACTACGAGTATGGAAATAAAATAACCAAAGTCACAACAAGAGAGACCAAGGGACACCATTAAAAGAACACTTCCTGAACGGACAGGCCCTGGACAGTCAATGAGCGTCCATTAATATAGCAATACTCACAGATACAGAGTGCATAACAAGCCCTTAAAACTGACAAGAGACAGAAAGCTAGCGATAATGGTGAAATGGAAGAATTCGCCTCTAAAGATATTCCAAAAAAAATCACAGCTACAGAATTGCTCAAAAGAAATATAAGCAACATAACTGAGCAAGAATTTAGAACAATTGTCAAAAAATTAATCGATGGACTTGAAAAAAGCATCAACATCATCAGAGAAACTATTGCTACGAAGACTATGGACCGTACAAATAGTTGTGACAAATTAATGAGTTGAATAATAAAATGGAGGCACCCACTGCAAGGATTGAATAGACAGAGAGGAGAATAGGTGAATTAGAAGACACAATTATAGGAAAAGAGGAAGCCGAGAAAAAGAGAGAGAAATTGGTCGAGGAGCATGAGAGTACTCGAGAACGGAGTGAGAGTATCAAATGGAACAATATCTGTATCATAGACATTCCTTAGAAAGGAAAAAAAAGAAAAAGGTGCTGAAGGGATAATTGAACAAATTATAGCTGAGAACATCCCCATTCTGGGGAAGGAAACAGACATTGAAATCCAGGAGGCACAGAGAACTCCCCTCAGATGTAACTTGAATCGACATTCTCCATGACATATCAGTGAATCTGCCAAATATAAGGAT
>NC_043705.1:3305344-3320323 GCF_006229205.1 Suricata suricatta
AGAGAGAGAGAGAGAGAGAGAGAGAGACTACAGGTCAATACCCTTGATGAATACAGAAGCAGAAATACTCAAAAAGATACTTACAAATCAAATTGAACACCATATAAAAAGAATTATCCATCATGATCAAGTGGGATTCATTCCTGTGTTACAGGGCTTGTTCAAAATGCGCAAATCCATCATTGTGATAATACATTAACAAAATTAAAGATAAAAACCAAATGATCCTGTCAATAAATGCAGAAATTTCATTCGACAGAATACAAGATTTTTTTCTTGATAAAAATTCTCGAGAAAGTTGGGATAGATGAAATTTACCGAAATATCATGAAAACCATTTATGAAAAGCCCACAGCTAATATCATCCTCAATGCAGAAAAACTGAAATCTTTCCCCCTGAGATCAGGAACACAACAGGGATGTCCATTCTCATGATTGCTGTTTACCATAGTGCTGGAAGTCCTAGCATCAGCAATCAGACAACAAAAGGAAATAAAAGGTATCAGAACTGGCAAAGATGAAGTCAAACTTTAACTTTTCACAGAGGACTTGACTCTACATAGAAAACCCGACAGACTGCACCAGAAGCCTACTAGAACTGATCCATGAATTCAGCAGATTCACAGGGTACAAAATCAACATACAGATACCAGTTGTATTCCCATGCACCAATAATCAAGCAACAAAAAAAGAAGTCAAGAAAAGGATCTCATTCACAATTGCAAACACACACACACACAAAAAGTAAAATACCTAGGAATAAACCTAACCAAGGATGTAAAAGATCTGTGTGATGACACCTATAGAAAACTTACAAAGGAAATGGAGGAATACACAAGAAATGAAAAAATATTAAGTGCTCGTGGATCAGATGAATAAACATTGTTGAAATGTCATTCTTTACCAAAGCAATCTACACATTCAAAACAATCCCAATCAAAATTCACCAGCAATCTTCTCAAAGCTAGATTAAACAATCCTAAAATTTGTATGGAACCAAAGAAGCCCCGAATAGACAAAGTAATACTGAAGGAAAAAAAAAAAAAAAAAGGAGGCATCACAATCCCAGACTTTACGCTCTATGACAAAGCTGTCATCATCAATACAGTATGGTATTGGCACAACAACAGACACATAGACCACTAAAATAGAATAGAAATCCCAGAAGTGGACCTACAAATGTATAGCCAATTAATTTTTGACAAAGCAGGAGAGAGTGCCCAATGGGAAAAAGACAGCCTCTTTAACATGTGATACTAGGAGAACAGGGCAGAAACATGCAGAAGAATGAAACTAAACCACTTTTTTACACCATCCACAACAATAAACTCAAAATTGATGAAGGACCTGAATGTGAGACAGCAAACCATCAAAACACTAGAGGAGAGAGCAGGAACAACCTCTCTGACCTCAAGAGCAGCAAATTCATACTCAACACATCCCCAAAGGCAATGAATCAAGAACAAAAATGAACTACTGGGACCTCATCAAGATAAAACGCTTCTGCACTGCAAAAGAAACAATCATGAAAACTAATAGGCAACCAACAGAAGGGGAAAACATGGTGGCAAATGGCATATCAGATAAAGGGATACTATCCAAAATCTATCATTAACTCAGCAAACTCCACACCTGACAAACAAATAATCCAGTGAAGAAACGGACAGAAGGCATGAATAGACACTTGTCCAAAGAGGACATCCAGATGGCCAACAGACACAGGAAATGATGCTTAACATCACTAGTCATTAGGGAAATACAAATCAAAACCACACTGAAATACCATCTCATGCCAGACAGGGTTGCTAAAATGAACAAATCAAGAGATTATAGATGCTGGCGAGCATGTGGAGAAACAGGCACCCTCTTACACTGTTGGTGGGAATGTAAACTGGTGCAGCCACTCTGGAAAACAGTATGGAGCCTTCTCAAAAAATTATCGATAGAACTCCCCTATGACCAGCAATAGCAATGCTAGGGATTTACCCAAAGGATAGAGAAGGGCTGATGCATAGGAACACATGGACCCCAATGTTTATAGCAGCACTTTCTACAATACCCAAATCATGAAAAGAGCCTAAATGTCCATCACCTGATGAATGGATCAAGATGTGGTTTAGGGAGGAGCCAAGATGGCAAAGAGGAAGGGAGTTCTGAAAATTTCAGCTACCCCATCTATTGAACTTACAAGAACATTACTCTTATCTGCAAGAGTGGAAGGAGAAAATACAGACACCAGAAAGAAGACAACCTCAAAGGTGGCCAAGTGAGTGAGTGCAAACTGGGGAGATTGGAAAACGGGCCAGCCCGAGAGGGGCAGAGGAGGTGGGAGCCCCAGCCCAACACAGGGAAAGCTCATGGAGCCCCTCGTGACTCCCTGGCACCTTTCAGCTGAGCCAGGCCTTCCCATCGGCCCTCACTTCAGTCCTCAAGGGAAAGCACGGGACTGGTGTCGCTTCTGCCCTGGCAACTCCCCTGGTTGGAACCCTAACCCTAGCCAGAACTCTGTCCCGGATGGTTCCCTGAGCCCAGATTCCAGGGACAGCATGGGCCATGGGCCCAGAATTGTTGTCGGTTCAGTTGGGGTAAAAGACAGAGCACCACCATGTCATGTTTTCAGTCTGTATATTGACACACCATGGGGGACTGAGGTCCTCATGTCCCTGGACAGGAGTGAGAGAGGGTCCCGAGAAGCCCAGGGCAAAGCACTACCAGCAACTTGCCATTCACCCTAAACTCAGCCCTCTGGGCAGTCACTTTTCTGCCTGGCGGATTGGTTGCTGGAGTCTCCTGGGATCTAACCCTAACCCTAGCCACGGATCTACAGCTCACCCTAACTCTAAGCCGACCCCTGTGTCTCTCTGCCACCTTTCAGCTGAGCCAACCTTGTGCATCGGCCATCACTTCAGTCCTCAAGGGAAATCACAGACTAGTGTTGCTTCTGCCCCGGCTACTCCCCTGGGTGGAACCCTAACCCTAGCCAGGGCTCTGTCCCCCATTGGGCCCTGAGTCCCAGGTCGCAGAACAGCTCAGAACTTGGGCCCAGAAGTGGTGCAGGGTGAACTGACTTGAAGTACTTAGCACCATGTTTCCCTGTCTTCAGCCTGCATGCTGTCGCAGAGTGGAGGTTGTCCATGGACCTGAGCGAGAGATGGTCCCCCGAACTCCAGGGCACAGCCCTGCCGGCAACATGCCATGCGCCCCAAACTCAGCTTTCTGGGCAGACGCTTTACCGCCTGGTGGATCTGTTGCTGGAACCTCCTGGGATCTAACCCTAACCCTAGCCATGAATCTACCGTTCTCCCTGACCCTATGACAACCCCTGTGACTCCAGGCCACTTTTCAGCTGAGCCAGCCCCGCGCATCAGCCCTCACGTCAGTCCTCAAGGGAGATCAGGGGACTGGTGTTACTTCTGCCCTGGCGACTTCCCTGGGTGGAACCCCAGCCCTGGCCTGGATGTCTCTTTCTATTGCTTCATTATTGTTGCATTCAAATACAACCGAATTCTGTACATTGATTTTGTACCCTGTGACATTGATGAATTCATGGATCAAATTCAGTAGGCTTCTTGTGGAATAGGTCGAGTTTTTTTATGTAGAGTATCATGTCATCTGCGAAAATTTAAAGTTTGACTTCATCTTTGCCAATTCTGATGCCTTGAATTTCCTTTTGTTGACTGATTGCTGATGCTAGGACGTCCAGCACTCTGTGAAACAAAAGTGGTGAGCACGGATATCCCTGTCGTGTTCCTGGTCTCAGGGGAAAAGCTCTCAGATTTTCCCCATTTAGGATTATATTAGACTGGGCTTTCATAAATGGCATTTATAATGTTAAATAAGTTCCTTCTATCCTGACTTTCTAGAGGCTTTTTATTAAGAAAGGATGCTGTGTTTTGTCAAATGCTTTTTCGGCATCTATTGACAGGATCATATGGTTCTTATCTTTTCTTATATTAATGTGATGTATCACATTGATTGATTTTTGAATATTGAACCAGCCCTGTAACCCAGGAATGAATCCCACTTGATCCTGATGGATAATACTTTCCATATGCTGTTGTATTCGATTTGCTCATATCTTTTTGAAAATTATTGCATCCCTGTTTATCAGTTATTTTTGCCTGTAGTTCTCTTTTTTGACTGGGTCTCTGTCTGGTTTGGAAACTGTTGGAAGCCGCCAAGTTTTCTGGCTGCCTCAGGCAAAGATTATCACTCTCCGGGGAGTGAACCAGTAAACAAGATTTGCATCTGGAGGCTGGAGATTGCCATTTCCTGGTCCAAGATTTTGGCATCGGTCATGCTGGGCCAGACGTAGAGTGGCCAAGGTGCACAAAAGATCAAAACCGCATTTTGGACTATTCAGTGCTAGCTTCCCCTCCCCAGCATTGCAGAAGGCAAGTCTGGGCGCTTCTTTTGATATGCATTTGACTCTGTTTACCTGACAACCTATCCGGGTCAGTTCTCCGCCCCAAAATTCTATACAAGAGGAATTATTTTCTTAATAAAGAAGAAGAAGAAGAAGAAGACGAAGACGAAGACGAAGACGAAGACGAAGACGAAGACGAAGACGAAGACGAAGAAGAAGAAGAAGAAGAAGAAGAAGAAGAAGAAGAAGAAGAAGAAGAAGAAAGAGGGAGGAGAATAAAGAAGCTAGAGACTTGATTGGAAACCGTGTGCTGTCTTCACTCTCTGCGTCTCCCTCCTGCCCTGTTTTTCTCTCCCTCCCTCAGGTGAAGGACCAGCGACGGAGGCACGCTCAAAGCCAGGGATGAGCGCGCCTGGACCTGGCGAGCTAGCACACTGCAGCACCCACAAGTGCGGCTCCAGCCTGGGGTGGAAGCAGACGGGCAGAGAAGCAGTCCCCGGGCCTCGGGTTAAGACAGGAAACCAAAGTCTTCCTTGCTTCCTAGCCTGAGTCTATAAGTTTTCTTTATATTTCTATTTTTTTGAATAGCTTGAAGTATTGGTATTGACTCTGGTTCAAATGTCTGGTAGAATTCCCCAAGGAAGCCAGCTGGCCCAGGGCTCTTATTCATTGGGAGATTTTTGAGAATTCAATTTCTTTACTAGTTGTGGGCCTGCTTAGTTTTTCTATATCTTCCCATTTGAATTTTGGAAGTGTGCATGCAATTACGAATGTGTCCATTTCTTCTAGGTTTTCCAGTTTGTTGGTATATAATTTTTCCTAGCATTCCCTGATAATTGCTTGTATATCTGAGGTACTGGTAGTTATAAACCCATTTCATTCATGATATTGTCTATTTTGGTGCTCTATCTTTTCTTTTTGAGAACCCTGGCTATTGGTTTATCAATTTTGTTTTTCTTTTTTTTTTTAAACCTACTCTTGGTTTCATTAATCTATTTAACTGTTGTGGGTTTTTTTTATTCTATAATTTTTATTTCTGCCCAGATCTTTATTATTCCTCTTCTTCTACTGGGAGTGGGGTGTTCTTGCTGCTCTGCTTTTAGTTCCTATAGGTACGCAGTTAGATTTTCTATTTATGCATTTTCTGGTTTCTTGAAATAGGCCTGGATTGCAATGTATTTTCTCTTAGGACTGCCTTGCTGCACCGCAAAGTTTTGGATTGGTGTATTTTCATTTTCGTTTGTTTCCCTATATTTTTTAATTTCCTCTCTAACGCCCTGTTGGGTCACTTTTTTTTTTTTTTTTTTTTTGGTAGTAGGGTATTCTTTAACCTCCATGCTTTTGGAGGTTTTCCAGACTTTTCCCTGGTTTTGATTTCAAGTTTGATAGTATGTGATCTGAAAGTGTGCATGATATGATCTCAATTCTTTTACATTTATTGAGGGATGCTTTGTGATCCAGTATGTGATCTATCTTAGAGAATGTACATGTGCACTCTAAAAGAAAGTGAATTTCATAGCCTCGGGATCAAGTGTTCTAAATATATCTATCAAGTCCATCTGCTCCAATGTGCCATTCAGGACCATTGTTTCTTTGTAATATTCTCACTACTTGATCTACCCATTTCTGTAATTGGAATATTTAAGTCCCATGCAATTAGCATAGTCTTATCAATAAGGGAGCTTATGTTTGTGATTAATTGTTTTATGCATATGGTGCTCCCAAATTCAGTGCGTAGACATTTATAATTGTTATCTCTTCCTGATGGACAGATCCTGTAATTCTTATATAATGCCCTTCTTCATGTCTTGTTACTACCTTTGTCGTAACCCGAGGGCCAGGGTTGCTAGTCCCCAGCGATCGGCGGTACCTATTTCGTCTGCCCAGACCGACAGGGCGGAGAATCGTCCCGGGTCCTTCTCCTGAGGGAGGGAGAGAAAAAAGGGGGCAGGAGAGGGAGACGCAGAGAGTAAAGACAGAACTCACCGTTCTCTGATCATGCGAAAAAGAGCGTTTATTCAAAGAACTGTTCTTTATATAGTCTTCAAGGGGGGAAAACAAGGCAAGCTGACCTAGGCTGGCTACAGAGTCGAATGCATATCAAAGAAGCACCCCGACTTTGCCTCAGCAGTCTTGGGGGATGGAGAACTAACACTGAATACGGTTTTGATCTTTTGTGTGCCTTGGCCACTCACGTCTAGCTCAGCAAGACAGTCGCCAAAGTTATTTTGACCAGGAAATGGCAATCTCCAGCCTCCAGACGCAAATCTTGTTTACTGGCTCACTCAACAGAGTGATAATCCTTGCCTGAGGCAAAAAACTTGGCGGGCTCCGACATACCTTCACTTTAATTTTTATTTTTTGTATAGTTTTTTGTGAAATTGGTTTCCATATAACACCCAGTGCTCTTCCTCACAAGTGCCCTCCTCCATGACCATCACTCCCCTTCCCTCCTCCCTCTTCCTCTTCAGCCCTCAGTTCATTTTCAGTATTAAGAGTCTCTCATGATTTGAGTCCCACTCTCTCCCCAACATTCTTACCCTCTTCCCCTATTATGGTCCTCTGTTAGGTTTCTCCTGTTAGACCTATGAGTGAAACATGGTATCTGTCCTTCTCCACCGGACTTATTTCGCCTAGGATGACACCTTCGAGGTCCATCCACTTTGCTATGAATGGCCATATTTCATTCTTTCTCATTGCAATGTAGTACTCCATTGTATATAAAACATCTTCTTGATCCATTCATTAGTTGATGGAAATTTAGGCTCTTTCCATGATTTGGCTATTGTAGAATGTTCCTCTATGAACGTTGGGGTACATGTGCCCATAAGTATCAGCACCTCTATATCCCTTGGGTAAATCCCCAGAAATGCTATTATTGGGTCACAGGGGAGGTTTATTGATAGTTTTTGAGACAGGAAATATCAAAACCGTCGAGTAGATTGTAGGAAACTGCCTTCACTTTAAATGTCAGTTTGTCCAATGTAAGTATGGCCACTCTGGTTTTCTTTTGACTTCCAGTAGCATGATAGATATTTCTCCATCCCCTCACATTCAATCTGAAGGTGTCCTCAGGTCTAAAATGACTCTCTTGTAAATAGAAAATAGGGTCTTGTTTTTTATCCATTATGCTACCTTATGTCTTCTGATTGGAGTATTAAGTCCTTTTACATTCAGTGTTCTTACTGGAAAAAAAAATATGGGTTTAGAATCATTGTATTGTCTATGGGATTCATCCTTGTGGTGGTGTCTCTGGTAATTTGTGTTCCTTGCAACAATTACTTAATAGAGGCCCCCTTAGGATTTCCTGTAGGGCTGAATGAGTGATGATGAATTCCTTCAATTTTTGTCTGTTTGGGAAAATCTTTATCTCTCCTTCTATTCTGAATGACAAGCTTGCTGGATAAAGAATTATTGGCTGCAAATTTTTTCTGTTCATCACATTGAAGATCTCCTGCCATTCTCTTCTGGACTGCCAAGTCTCAGTAGATAGGTCTGCTACTACATTTGTGTATGTCCCTTTTTATGTAGGGCCCATTTATTTCTAGGTGCTGTAGGAATTTTCTCTTTATCCTTATACTTTTCCAGTTTCACTATGATATGCTGTGCCGAGGATAAATTCAACTTATGGCTGAGGGCAGTTTTCTGAGCCTCTTGGATTTCAATGTATGTTTCCTTCCCCAGGATGGGGAACTTCTCAGCTATTATTTGTTCAAGTACACCTTCAGTCCCTCTCTCTCTCTCGTCTGGAATTCCAATGATATGGATATTGTTCCATTTGATTGCATCACTTAGTTCTTGAATTCTCCTTTCATGCTTCTGAATTAATAATTTCTCTATCTTGGCTTCCTCTTTTTCTATAATGTATCTTCTAAGTTACCTATTCTCTTCTCTGCATCTTTAATCTGTGCAGTGGCCACTTCCATTTAATTTTGCACCCCATTCATAGCATTTTTGATTAATCATAACTATTTTTAAGATCCATGGCCTTTGCAGCAATATGGACTTTGCTGTCAGGTATGCCTTTTTCAAGCCCAACAATTATTTTTTAACTATTTTTTTATTCTTGTTCAGTTATGTTGCTTATATCTCTTTTGAACAATTCTTTAGCTGTCACTTCTTCCTAGAATTTCATTTGAGGAGAGTTCTTCCGTTTCGTCATTTTGGCTAGCTTTCTATCTATTGTAATCTTTAAAAGCTTGGTATGCACCTGCACTGGTGAGTACCGCTATACTCAATGAGGCTCATAGACTGTCCAGAGCCTGGCCTTCAGGAAGTAGTCTATTAAGGGTATCCCTTGGTGTCTCTTTTTGTGACTTTGGTTATTTTATTTCCTGACTTCTAGTGATATTTTGGAATCTCCACCATGTGTACTTTCATTTGTTTCTTGAGGTAGCCCTGGAAAGGAAACAGACGGAAAAACAGATAGGAAACAAAAACATTCAAACACAGAAACAAATCAAACAAACAAGCACACCGTCAAAAAAGAAAAAAGAAAAAGGCAGTCTAAAAGCATAAAACCATAAATCCCAGCTACAAATAAAGAGCATGGTGGAGGCAGTGCTGATGGAAGAGCTATACAAAGAGAGAATTGACAGCGGTGGGTAGAAAGGGAGTTTGAACATTGACCAGGCAGAGAGACTAAAAGGCTTAATCGAGAGAGAGAAAAATGAAGGATACATCAGGTTAGGAGAAAAATACGAAGATAATGTTCCCAGAGAAACTATATAGTCTGAGTATTTCAGAGAGAGAGAGAAAGGAAGGTAAAGAAAGAGGTGTAGAACATGCATTAATAGAATGAATTAATTATGTCTGCTTCATCAAACCCATAAGTAGAATAACCAGCCCAGATGAGGGAAACGAGAAGAATGAGAAAAGGAAGGATATATCTGAATTGCAAAAATTGATCTAGAGTTAATCACAGCAAGGCAGCAGTGGTTGTCTTGGTGGAAGGGCTGTTTGTTTCCACAGCATCTATCTGGCTCACTTAAAAGAAGCAGCTGCCCAGTGCAGATGGGCATGGTTTGGAGTAGGCAGGTCCTGCCTCTAATGTGGGTCTTGCAAGCTGATCACTGAGTCCCCAGCTTGGTGGTTTGGAGGAGACATATGACTATCCCCCAGTCCCTTCTTCTCAAATCAGGTGTCCCAAATCACTCCTTTGGATCTGCTCTCACTGTGTCATGGGCACAGCCAATGTGGGCCTATGTCCCACACCCAGCTGCATTCCAGGCTCTCACTTCATGCGCATTAATGATGCCACCCGAAATGTGAAATGTAATCCTGCAAGCCAGTGCACTTCCCAGCAGGGAACTGAGCAGGGGACCGGGCAGGGGACTGATTCTCCTTGATGGTGACTGCATCCCTTGTGTACTATCTACCCCAGAGGAAATTTCTTGGACTGGGACACCTAGCCCAAGGAAAGACCCGCAGTTTTTTTTTTAAATAGATTATTGTCAAATTGGTTTCCATACAACACCCAGTGCTCTTCCCCACAAGTGTCTTCTTCCATTACCACTGCCTCTTTTCCCCCTTCCCTTCCCAGTGCCCCTTCAACCCTCAGTTCGTTTTCAGTATTCAATAGTCTCTCAGGTTTTGCATCCCTCTCTCTCCCCAACTCTCTTTCCCCCTTCCCCTCCCCATGGTCATGCTAAGCGAAATAAGTCAGGCGGAGTAGGACAGATACCATATGTTTGCACTCATAGGTCTAACAAGAGAACAGAAGATCTGCAGCTATAGATGGGATCTCTCTCCAAAAGCCCTCCAGTTAGAGGTGGGATTATAGGACTCCTCTCAGCCCTGGGCTGAGGTTTAGTCTTGTCCAGATACAGTTCTACACTTTGCCAGCTTCTCTTTCTCTTCCATTTGTTTCTCCACAGAAGAAGATCCTTCCACTCCATGCCTCTTTGTCCCAGCCCGATTTTTATCTTCCCCAGTTCACAATCACGCACCAATGAGGTTGTCTTCTTAGCAGACTCCATCTCCTTTCCTCCCAGACCCTTTGGGTTTAGAGTCCTTTGGCTTCAGCCCTTCTTCGTTTGAGAGATGTGGGCGGGAAGTATGGAACTCCTTACTTCGCCACCATCTTGGCTCTCTTGATATGCTTTTTCATTTGAATTACAAATTAATTTTCTAACTTTCATTTATTGTCACTTTTGTAACATGAGCCAACTAAGGGTGCTGCTATCTTATCTAGAATAGTTGTTTACTTCTCTCTTTCAAGAATCGAGAAGGTTTAGGGCACCTGTGTTGTTCATTTGTTTTAACATCTGACTCATGATCGGATTCAGGTCATGATCTTATGGTTGATGAGTACAACCCCTCAATCAGGCTCTGTGCTGACAAACTGAAGCCTGTTTGGGATTCTCTGTCTCTGTCTCCTCGTTCTTTGCTGCTCCCCTGGTCATGCTCATGATCTTTTTATCTCAAAAGTAAATAAACTTGAAATAAATTGGGGCACCTGGGTGGCTCTGTCGGTTTAAACATCCGACTTCCTCTCAGGCCATGATCTCGTGATACATGGATTCAAGCCCTGTGTCAGGCTCTGTGCTGACAGCTCAAAGTCTGGAGCCTGCTTCAGAATATCTCTCTCTCTCTCTCTCTCTCTCTCTCTCTCTCTCTCTCGAAAATAAATAAATATTAAAATTTAAAAATTTTTTCAGGCACCTGGGTGGCTCAGTCAGTTAAGCCTCCGACTTCGGCTGAGGTCAGATCTCATGGTCGTGGGATCAAACCCTGCATCAGGCTCTGTGCCAACAGCTAGCTCAGAGCCAGGAGCCTGCTTCCGGTTCTGTGTCTCCTTCTCCCTCTGCCCCTCCCCCTCTCATGCTCTGTCTCTCTCTCTCTGTATCATAAATAAATAAAACATTAAAAAATTAAAAAAATTTTTAAATCTGAAAAGGCTTCACATATCAGATATAATACACTTGAGATCCTCTTTCTTCTTTTACAAATTAGTAACAAATATATATACCACATCTTTATCCATTCATTAATATACAGACATTGGCTTCTTTCCATAATTTGGTCATTGTTGATAATGCTGCTATGTACATTGGAATGCATGTGCTCCTTTGAATCAGCATTTTTTGTACTTTTTAAACAAATACATATAAGTCTGTTGAGAAAGACAAATATCATATGATTTCACTAATATGTGGAACTTAAGAAACACAACAAATGAACACAAGGAAAAGAAAGGAAAAATAAGATAAAAACAGAGGGAAACAAACTACAAGGGATTCTTAAATACAAAGAACAAACTGAGTGTTCCTGGAGGGACACTGGGTGGCAGAATTGGGTCATTGAGTGATAAGCATTAAGGACCGCACTTGTTGGGATGAGTGGGGGTTATATGTAAGTGATAAATCACTAAATTCTATTTCTGAAACCAATACTACATGGTATGTTAACTAACTTGAATTTAAACCAAGTATTATAAAAATTTTGTAACAAATGGAAATTTTGTAGAAAATGGCAAGTGTTCTAACAGCTAAATTTCTTGCAGATTAGTAAGAAATCCAAGCTGCTTCTATTTCATTATCCTACATTGATCTCATCAAACACTTCCTACATTGTATTTTCTTCAGCTACTAAATACCCTATCATTGAAGAAAACATTTCTGCCAGTGATCCTAATCATCATTGCTCTGTTTTGATTTATCATATTCAATTTTATCTCAACCACTTTTGGATAAGTTTGTTTCCATGTTGACCCTAAAATCAGGGAGACATAGCCTGGGAATGAGTGTGTGTGCAAGATTGTGTGAGTGTGCATGGACACATTTGGGTGAGTCGATGTGTGAGGAGCCAGTGGTTTAGGATTGGTAGTTTTTACCCCAACAGTCCAGATTCTTCTCCCACTTTTCATCTAGCATTTCTATTACTTATTCTATGGTAATGATATATCTCTATATTTACTAATTTCCTGTTCATATTTTGCATCTCCTTTCTACCATTAATTTTATTTTTGTCACTGACTTATTTTTAAAAGTTTATTTATTTACTTGAGAGAGAGAAAGAATGAGTGGGAGAGGAGCAGAGAGAAAAGGAGAGCGAGAAACCCTAGCCAACTCTGCACTGTCAGCACAGAGCCTGAAATAGGGCTCGAATGCACAAGCCATGAGATCATGACTTGAGTTGAAATCGAGTCAGATGCTTAACTGACTGAACCACCCAGATTCCCTGAGATTTGATTTACTTAATTACTCTACACATATTGGTTAAATTTGAGTTGAGAAAATCTTTGGCTTCTATGAAGAATCATGAGTTCAGTTATGCAATTAATCATTTTTAAATTGTAATAGTATTGCATGTACTTTTGGAAAATATGTTATGTTAAAAGTAAATAGGTAAGATCTTAAGTAAGATCTTACTTATATCAAAGCATATGGATTTTGCATCTATATATTGCAAATATAAAGGAAAGTGGAAAAATAAACAAGTAAAAAATCTGATATTCCCCCCCATAGAAATAAAATAGAGTGGAGGTGAAAAAAGGAACTTAAATTTCTACATTATGTTATATCGTAAATATCTTATGTTGTGCAATTAATAAGGTGCTAGTTATGACAAATAGTTTAATATCTCAAACTAAGTAGCAAAGTAAAAAGACACAGCCTATCACTTTTTTTCAAAGGTGAGTTTCTACATTGAAATCAATCCATCCATTACCTAACAAAGTTTCACAAGTCTATTAACTGTATTCTTGTTATTAATTAGAAGGTCTCATGGCAAGTATCCCTAAGGGTTACAAAATATATATCCCAAAGTGGACCGAAGTTTTTACACCTCCAACTTCATATTATATGACATGACAACATGAGACAGCATCAGAAATTACGGTGATGAAGTTAATTAGCTCTCATTCTAATTAGTCCATTGTAGAAAGTGTCCTTTATTAACCTCATTTTGTTTTCAAGTTCCACAGTGTCTTAAATAATTGACTCCTACAATCAGGGAAACTGGATTTGTATTAGGTAAGTGAATTTCAGTCAAATGTCTATCCATCTAGTATAAGCTTCCTAATGCCATTTCATGTCCTTTGATATGTCTAAGTAGTTCAATATATTTCACCTGTTTACATTCTACTTTCCATCATGAAAATAAGATAGCACTATCTTGTAATATTGTTTATTAGCTGCATAGTAGCCATGTGTCCTTATTGGAAAAAGTACACAATTCATAGTACATAAAAATACTCTAGGATTTTATTGACTTCAAATAAAGGTCAAAAATTATTTTCCTAAAGCTTTTTTACTAAATAACAGTGATTTTATTGTAACCTAGATTACATGGAAAATATATATTACTATCATAGTCTATATCATTGTCATAGAAAAAAATACAAAGATAATTTTCAGCTCTACCCATCTCTCCTCTCCACAGTTACTGCTGGGACAATAAGAATAGAGAAAAGTAGAGGAATAATCTGTCAAGTATTCATGTTGAGTCTTTAAACCATAATAGAGAATCTCAACTATATAGAGGATGATCTGAGGTTTGTTGGAGGGAAGGTGAGATGGACTAGAAGAGCGATGGACATTAAGAAGGGCACTTGTTGTGTTGAGAACTGGGTGTGATATGTAAGTGATGAATTACTAAATTCTATTCCTGTGATTAATACAACACTAGAACCTAAATACAAACTTGAAGCATTAAAAAAAACCCTAGAAATATACCAAGAACATAGTTCACATTGGACTAAAGCAAACTTTCCAGAATGGGTAAACAAATGTCTTTATTTTAAAATTTCCTATTACTTTTACCCTATTCATCAAGGTAAAAAAAAATAAGTTCCTCATGTATGAATGTGTGGAGCAAAGCTTGTTTATTTTATGCACAAAATTTAGGCTATCATATGAAAAAATTATCCTAATTTGTTTTAATGACTATTTTAATATTTTCTACATACATTGAAGAAATTATAGTTTGCAAGATCTGCTTTACCTCAGTGGGTGTGTTTATGAATAATTTTGCAGTAAATGAATAACAAAACCAACAAAGCCAGATTCTAAAGACACAAGAATTTTTTTTCTTGTATTTCTAGATAAAAGAATCATCATGCCTGAGAAATTAACTAATGTGACGCTAATCACAGAATTTTTGCTCATGGGATTTCCTGATGATGAGGTGCTTCAGAGGCTGTATGTCACATTCTTCTCGCTGATTTACATGGCAGCACTTATAGGGAACTTCCTCATTATCGCAATCACTACCATTGACCAACATTTCCAATACCCTATGTATTTCTTCCTGAAAAATCTGTCCTTAATTGATGTCTGTTATATTTCTGTCACTGTTCCCAAATCCATCATAAACTCTCTGAACAAGAGCTATTCCATCTCCTTCATGGGATGTGCCTCACAGGTGTTTCTTGTTATTTTCTTTGCTGGCACAGAGTTTGCCCTCCTTCTAGTGATGGCCTATGATCGTTATGCTGCCATCTGCTGTCCTTTGCACTATGAGACCATTATGAATAGAGGGGCCTGTGTGCAGATGGTGACTGCATCATGGCTCAGTGGGTGTGTTTATGGATCCATTCATGTTGCAGGTACATTCTCTGTCAATTTCTGTGGGCCAAACATAGTGAATCAATTTTTCTGTGATATTCCATC
>NC_043705.1:3320423-3323444 GCF_006229205.1 Suricata suricatta
CTTCTTCACAAGGCAGGTTTAAAACCTTCTCTACCTGCATGCCCCATCTAACCGTGGTAGCCTTGTTCCTCTCTTCCGGATGTATTGCATATCTAGGTTCAACTTCAGAATCCCCATCATCATTTAACCTTTTTATGTCTGTGTTGTATTCTCTGTTACCACCCAGCCTGAATCCTATCATTTACAGCCTGAGAAACAGGGCCATGAAAGAGGTCCTTGGAAAATTTTTGATGAAACAATTATACCAAATATGTAAATATTCAAAATATCAATGACTCTGATACCTACTAACCTGCATCAAATTTTTGGTTTATACATGTAATCTTATATTTACAAATAGAAATACTTTCAAATACAAATACAAATAATTTCAAAATATTTGGTCAAGACGAATTATTTTAATGTAATTAGATGTGGGTTGTATAATTGGTGCTTGTCCATTGGATGTTACACTCACATGACTAGATGGGTCTGCATATCAATAGAGTATCCTGACAATTTCCAACTCAGGGGAAATGTGCCAATCATTTTTTTCACATCAGTAGGCCCCCTTGTATAAAGTAATATTGTTTTTCATGTCAAATTCATCCCAATCAGCCCTTGTTTAATTTTCACTTGGGAAGATTTTATGATAGTTTCAAACTTCATGTAATTTATTATAATTCCAGATTGCTATTGGTTTTCTAACTTACTTTCACAGTAGTTATTGAAAATCAATAATCCCAAATTTGTTATTTGTTTCATTTCTTCGTGTTGGCAAGAAATTTTTGCAAGGTGATTTTAATTGATTTATTAAATTAATCTCACAATATTAAACTTATAAATATTACAATTATAACAGATTTTGAAAGTTTGTAGGCATAGTATATTGTTAGCTGATGTCATTGAGAGTCACATCATGACATTTTTTTAAAGTAATGATAGGTTTACAAAGGAGACCATTCTCATTATGTGATCCAAACAGAAAAAAGAATGTTATTCTCCCATAACCAATAACAGGATACTATACTTAAAAAAAGTCACCACGTTTTATTCTTAAACTTATTCTTTGTACATTTAGTATTTGTAATATTTGTTTCATGTAAGTTTATGTAAAAATTTTAAATTTTGTACCAAAAAATTGAAAGTATATTTTAATTTGTGTTCTAAATTTTAGTATGCCTTTTTCACTTCTTTCTTAGTTTAATTATGTCTTTTTATGCTCAGTTTTTTAACGCTAAATTTCTTATTATCTTAAATGTAGTTCTGGTTAACTTCTGTATATGAATACATTTGAATAGAAATCAATTTTATTATAAGTTATCTTAGCTTTTATTCCATTATCCATCCCTTTATTTCCCCCTACTATCTTCACACTCTTGACCTTCTATATATCTTCTTTCTATCCATCTCATTTCCCTCATATTTAATTTTCTTCTTTCTTAAAAATGATATTTCCCAGATTTCATATCAATCATAGCACAATATCTCTATTATTTGGCTGTTTACTTCTCTTTCAACTCACTGGTTTTTAAGCATAAGGTTCTTTACTTTTCCTCTTTCTGATAAAAATGGAAGTGATGGGATGCTAGTTTGTTCTAGTCTTGGAATACAGAACTTGATGAAGAGGAGGATGACATGCCAAGGTCTAGCTCTTCATGTGATTTTGCTCATTATTTCTTTGATTGATTGATTGATTGATTGATTGATGTTTATTTATTTTTGAGACAGAGAGAGTTAGAGTAAGAACAAGGGAGGGGCAGAAAAAGAGGGAGACACAATCTGAAACAGGCTCCAGGTTTTGAGCTGTCAGCACAGAACCCAATGCCGGGCTTGAACCCACAGACCACAAGATCATGACCTGAGCCAAAGTTGGACACTCAATTGACTGAGCCACCCAGGCGCCCCTATTTCCTTTATTTCTGCACAAAAAAATTTTTTTGGTAATAAAATACTACTGATATTAAATGAAAATTGGAATCAATAAATGATAAGAAAGAATTCTAAGTCAGGCAGCCAACAACTAGCACTATAACCACCTAACTTAACAATGATGCTATTCTGTATTAACTAAAGACATATTTGGATATTATTCTCCATACTCTTCAGTGGTGTTTGCAAGGTATTTTTTATATTTGTCTCTTATAGTAAGTCAACAAGTATCTGAGCCCTGAAATAAATTGCTAACTGTTAACATTTGTTATCATTGTTGTATAAAGTATCATTGTTCATCATTAATAGAAAGTGGATAGAAAATAATGTGATATATATATATATATATATAATACATATACAATACAATACACATATTGAGAAACATCCATACTGTTTTCCATAATGGGTGTGGGAATTTACATGACTTCCAATAAAACACAAAGATCTCTTATTCTCTACACTTTCACCATCACTAGATTTCAACCTTCATTTTGATAAAAGACAAATAATATGTATCATGTAATTTACTCTAGTGGTTTTCATTTCAATATCTTTGATGGTTAGTAATATTCAGCACCCTTTCATATCCTTGATGACTATTTACATGAATTCCTTAGAAGAATGATTGGTATGTCCTTTGTCAATTTTTAATGGGGTTTAAAATTTTTTGCTGTTGATGTTTATATATTTTGTTCATAAATCTATATTTTGCATATTTTGTGTGCATTTTCATATATGTAAATTTTATCACCTATAGGTACATATTTAATACATATTTTATATATCCATATTTAAAATCTATACTTATATATAATTTTTAAAATATTTTTACATATTAACACTTATCCAATACTTTCTCCCATTTCACAAACAGCCCCTTCATTTTATGGAATCTTTCATAATCAAAATTTAATTTGATGTAGTACCATTTGTTGATTTTTGTTTCTCCTTTTGGTGTCATAGCTGAAAAATCTTCAAGATTTATATCAAAGAGGGTTTTTTTGCATGTTTCTTCTAATTATTAACTGTTTCAAGTCTTATGTTTCAGTTCATAGTCCATTTTGAGTTAACTTTTGTGTGTAGTGTAAGACAGCATCCAATTTCATT
>NC_043705.1:3323544-3327385 GCF_006229205.1 Suricata suricatta
AACAAGAGAGACCTAATGGAGAACCAGGGGGAACGGAGGAGGGAGAGAGAGTTGGGGAGAGAGAGGGATGCAGAACTTGAGAGACTATTGAATGCTGAGAATGAACTGAGGGTTGGGGGGGAGGGGGAGGGAGGAAGACAGGTGGTGGTGATGGTGGAGGGCACTTGAGGGGAAGAGCACTGGGCGTTGTATGGAAAACAATTTGACAATAAAATATTATGGAGGAAAAAAAAGAATAAAACAATGCAGAGGATACTGAAAAAAAATTAAATAATTAATTTCTTATTTTGATATGTATAGTCATACACTCATTTTTTATTTATCTCATTTACATGATGGTAATTTTACATATCACATAAGAGTTAAAGTTTAACAGACTTTATCTTCTACTTTGATGTGATCTCCTGAATCCACACAATATCTGGATGAAAATACGTAGTCAAAAGTTATATTTAGTTAAAAGATCCTGACCAAAGAGATTCATTCTCAAGTACTCTTATCAGATGTACTTTCAATTGTATTAGTTTCTAAATTGTCTTCCTCTGATCTTCCAAGGCCTTTCTAAAGGCCATTGACCACTCCTCATCCTTCAATCATGTTCCTCTCCAGGCATCTGTGACAGCTATACACCCATAATTTGATGCCCCACGTGCCCCTTTTTTATTCCGTGTTGAATTTCTCCTTTGTTCAGCTTCCACTTTTTAGGGTAACCCATGGATCTGGCCATGATTGTTTTTTTTTAATGTTATATTTTTCAGAGAATTTATATATAGTAATATTTGTCCTACTCCAAATATTTCTGATATCTAGACACAATTGTTTATGTCAGCTGTTACTTTTCTTTTTCACTCACTTCAATTTTTTTTATGTTACCACAAAACCACCGAAACCATCTCCCAAATTTATTTCTTGTTCAACAAATCGTTTTGTACAGGCCAGTTAAATTTAATCATAAAACAAATAAAGAAAAGGGAGAGTGTGCAAACAACTTAAAAAACAACAACAAAAAAGTCAAATTAGTTCACTCCCATCCTGAATCTTTAAAATAAAATTTAAAAAATTATGAAGAATAATGTAAAATTTTCTTAGTATATTTCAAAGTTTTAAATGAATGTATTATTGTTTATCTCTCTAACTTCATCTAATACTATAATTCTTTTATTATTCTGCACTAGCAACACTGTATTTTTTCTATTCCTAAAACAAATTTTGTCTAACCCTCAGGTTTGTAAATGTTACAGTAAGATAGAATAAGGGGTAAGACGATATTTACAGAACTCACTCCTTCTATCTAATAGGACTCAATTCACTTCTCACATTTCTGGGATGTTTTTCTTTGAGTACCAAATATCAATCATGTTTAGGATCAGGTAGCTGAAAATGTATTTTTATAAATTGCAAGTTCTCATAACGACTTGAAATTATTGGGTTCTCTACTTGTTAATCCATTATTAATTATCATCTTCTGTAGAACATAAACCTCATAAAATTAAGGAAATATATCTTTCTCCCTGATGATTCTCCAATTTCAATGAATTTTCACTGAATATATAGGTATAGAAGAAATATTTATTAAATAATTGAATGCTGATGTATAGAAAACACATGATTTATTGGATTTTATGGCTAAAGAGACTTAATAGACTCTCATGTCTTGATTTCAGGTGCAGACTAATATTTGGACATTGATCACAATCTCTGAGATGTAAAGTCATGGGGCAGGATGGAGGGAGTAGGGTTTAGTGGGGGGAAGATTAATTGCAGAATAATGAGTACGATTTGGGGCATGCCATGTGAAACAACGTGATACAAGAAATATTCCACATTAAAATACATATTTAGTTTCAGAGTTCAGAAGGAATTTGAGGTTACAGATATTGCTGGATGTGAGTGGTAATTAAACCAGAAGAACTGGTAAGATAAAGAGAACAAGGTGTCTAAAATCATGGAATGAGAAAACCACAAGTACTTTAGAGTTTGGTAAGTGAGTTAACCTACAATGGTGAAAAACCCTAGAAGCCAAATAATGATGTTGAATATAGAAATGTAGCCATCAAGCAAATGGATGTTTAATGTAATGACAAAAAGATATCAATGATCTTGGGATGGATAATTCTCTCAGGTAAGCCTGGGTATGGGAGTCATATTTCAGGGGATTCAGGAATGAATTTAATGATAAGTAGAGGAACTGAGTATCAACTACTCTTATTTTAGAAACTGGTTTAAATAGGGGAAGGGGGTTATATTATGGCTAGAAGATTTTGGCAACAAAAATTAGTAATAACCAGTTTTCATGTTCCTCCCATATTTTTTGAAAAAGCTAAGAAAAATTGCCCAGCATCCTCTACAAATGGTTTCGTCAATATATCTACTTCTGAAGAATGAAATAATGAGAACAAATATCAGCGCTAGTCCAGAAGTAGGTCTTGCACACAGAAAAGGAAATCACCTGGACATACACATTTGAGAAAATGAAGTAAATTTAAAAGAAATTAAATCTTAAGAATAGGAACCAAATGCAAAAAGTGTTTTTAAATCTTTTCCAAAAGGTCATTATTTAGATAGGTAATTGATTTTTATTAACAACAAAGGAAGCCAAAGGAGGTGGTGTAATACCTCAAATAATTTAAAGAAATTAATGGCCATCCTGGAATATATTGTCCCACAGGGCAGCCATGGGTGTGTATGCTCAGATCACTGAGAGGTGCAAAACTGACAGACATCAAATTGCTGGGCTTTCAAATGCAGCAGGAAGGTTGCTCCCATGCCTCACACCCACGGACTACACCCAGATAATCTGAGCACAGCACGCAAACTAAGGGAAGCTAGTTCCCGAGAGACACTACGCCTGTAATGAATGGTTTTGAATAAAGGACTCCCCATCAGCCTTGCCAGAACAGTAGTAGAGCTTTACAGCACTTCCTTACACATCTCTGCTTCAACGTGAGGACTATTCTCCCTGACTTTTCTGACTCCTTCCCACAATAGATGTATTGTCCAGGATGTAACTTTATTTTACCTGAAAACTAATGAATTAGACATTATTCTAATGGATCCTGGCAGAAGACAGATGATTCTTGCACTTGTCTCCAAGACCCATGGTCCCCAGGTCTGCTTACCCTGACCCTGAAACAATAATGTGAGTGTCCTCAGTTCTTACATTTTTTAATATGAAGCAACCCATAGGAGTAGTAAAAACTATGGAGAGGGTCTTCCAACAATAGATATGCTTCCTGTCTAACCTTTCCTGGCATCTTCTTATCAGAGGACTGAGATTAACACACCAAAGTAAACAAAAACAAAGCCAGAAAACAAAAAACTCAAGGAACCCAGGGCAGTTTCCCATTAAAAAAAAAAAAAAAAAGAATTCATCAGAGAGAATAAAATATATAAAAGACGAAAAGTCAGATATCTACTAAATAATGAAGATCAGGGAAAATACTTCTGAGTTAGAAAATGCAATAGGCCAACAGGCTCATGAAACAATGCTCAGTGTCACTCATGATAAGGGAAATACAAATCAAAACCACACTGAGATATCACCTCACACTGGTCAGAGTTGCTCAAATGAACAAATCAAGAGACTATAGATGCTGGCGAGGGTGTGGAGAGACGGGCACACTCCAACACTGTTGGTGGGAATATAAACTGGTGCAATCATTCTGGAAAACAGTGTGGAGGCTCCTCAAAAAACTATCAATAGAACTCCCCTATGACCCAGCAATAGCACTGCTAAGGATTTACCCAGGGGATACAGAAGTGCCGATGCATAGGGGCACCTATACCCCAATGTTCATAGTGGCAATTTCTACAATAGCCAAATCATGGAAAGAACCTAAAT
>NC_043705.1:3327485-3332088 GCF_006229205.1 Suricata suricatta
GTGCCGATGCATAGGGGCACCTATACCCCAATGTTCATAGTGGCAATTTCTACAATAGCCAAATCATGGAAAGAACCTAAATGTCCATCGCCTGATTAATGGATCAAGAAGATGTGGTGTATATATATATATATATATATATATATATATATATATATATATACACACACACACACACACACACACACACACACACATAGACATATATATATACACACACACACAATGGAGTACTACATGACAAAGAGAAAAAAATGAAATATGGCCATTTGTAGCCAAGTGGATGGACCTCGAGGGTGTCATGCTAAGCGAAATAATTCAGGCAGAGGAGGACAGAAACCATATGTTTGTACTCATAGGTGTAACAGTTGAAACCCAACAGAGGACCATAGGGAGAGGAAGGGGGAAAGAGATCTGGGGAGAGTGAGGGACACAAATCATGAGAGACTATTGAATACTGAGAACGAACCATGGACTGAAGGGGGAGGGGGAGGCAGGGGAGGGGTTGATGGTCATGGTGGGGAGCACTTGTGGGTAGAAGCACTTTATGTTATATGGAAACCAATTTGACAATAAACTATTAAATAAAAAAAAGAGAATGCAATCAGTAAATATTAGAATTTCCCCAATTAAAAGATTAAGTATAAATATAGATAAAAATAAATTCCATTTCGGGTCCCTGACTGGCTCAAGCAGAAGAGAATGTGAATTTTGATCTTGGGGTTTTGAGTTTAAGTGTTGGGTGTAGAGAATACTTTAAATAAATAGATAGATAGATAACTTTTAAAAATCCTACGTTATGCTTTCTGAAACAATTTGAAATTTTTTATTCAAATAATATGAAAAACGTTAATAATTTTAAGGCAAATAAAGAAAAACTTATTCTAAGAGAAGGCATATTAGAAATTCATATTTAAAAGTCAGGTATTTTTTCAAGTATAGCAGAATAAAGGCCAAAACCTGTACAATGCATAGATATGACACAAGTAGGGGAAAAGCAATGCAGAAAATAGTTAAGTGTGACATCCATTTTTGTACAGAGATATTTGTATCTCTATGGTTAAAAAAATGTCTACCTTACTTCAGTCATGAAAAATCAATGCCACGGAGATAATTGATATAAATTTGAATTAAAAAATATCAAGTTTTGAAAGATAATATAACAGAATACACTTATTACTTCAGATTAGGAATATAATCCTTTAATGGAATACAAAACGTTTAAATATCAAGGAAACGTCTTAGCAAGTCCAACACCTTAAAATACAAATGTCTGTTCTCAGGGCACCTGGGATGCTCAGTCAGCTAAGCGTCTGACTTTAACTCAGGTCATGATCTCAGGGCTTTTGAAGCTGAGCCCCCACATCTCAGAGCCTGGAGCCTGCTTTGGATTCTGTGTCTCTCTCTCTCTTCCTCACCCACTCACGCTCTGTCTCTCTCAAAAATAAATAAATATTTAAAATGTTTTAAAAAGAACATCTATTCTCTTTACAGACAACATTAAGACAATTTAAAGGCTGAGTCATAAAAAACAAAAAGATACTCAAGATCATAACCAACGACCATTTCATTCAGACTATTTAAACATTCCTATGAATCAATATGGAAAAAAATGAATATGCAAATTACAAAAGAAGCAACCCAAACATTTAAAAACATGTTTAATATCATTAATCATAAGGCAAATGCAAGTTATGAAATAAAGTGGAATATCTGTGCAAACTCATTACAATGGCTAAAATAAAGACTACCAAATCCCAAGGTGTCCTGAAACATTGCAACCACAGGAATCATCATAAATGATGACTTAGAGTGAAAGTTGATGCAACCACATTGCAAACCTGTTTGAAATTATTTAGTTTTATCATAAATATAACCTATAAACGAATAATTACACTCCGAGAAAGGCCAATGTTATGCCTGTCAGACCTATTTGAATGGCTCTAATAAAAAAGACCATAAATAGCCTGTCCTGGAAAGAAGTCAGAGATAAAGGAACCCTTGTGTACTCTTGGTGGAAGTGTAAATTGGTTCAGTCACTATGATAACAGTATGAAGTTCATCAAAAGTTAAAAAATAAAATAAAATAAAACTATAAAATGTTCCAACAATTCCATTTCTGGGTATTTATCCCAAGGAATCTAAAACACGAACTCAAAAGGCACCCCATTTTCATTACAAAAGTTTAACAATAGCCAAGACATGTAACCATGTATCTATTATCTAAGTCTATATTGATGAATGAATGGATAAAGAAAATGTGGTATATAAATGCAACGGAATCCAATTCAGCTATAAAAAATAAAATATTGCTATTTGTGACAACATGGATGAATCTTGAGGACATGATGCTAAGTGAAAAGTAGGGAATAAATAAGACAGAGAAAGACACACTCTGTATGATCTCACTTATATGTGGAATCTAAGTACAACCAAATGGCGAAATAATTTCTCTTCATTTTATTTCTTTATTTATTTAAAAAATTTTAAAAGTTTTATTTAGTTTTGAGACAGAGAGAGGCAGAGCATGAGAGAGGAGAGGGACAGAGAGACAGGGAGACACAGAATCTGAAGACAGACTCCAGGCTCTGAGTTGTCAGCATAGAGCCCGACGCGTGGCTCAAACCCATTAACATGAGATCATGACCTGAGCCGAAGACAGAGACTTAGCCAGCTGAGCCACCCAGGTGCCCCTCTCCTCATTTTATTTAATGATAAAAATTATACTAGTAAAATTTCAGGTAATATGTCTGCCTATTAATCAAGCTACCATCTATCTTTTCCAATTCTATCATCTTTCAATTTTCTTTTTCTTCTTTTTTTTTCCCTCTGAGTAAACTCTACAGCCAACATGGAGCTTGAACTTATAAGCCTGAGATTGAGTTGCATGCTCTACTGGCAGAGCCAGCCATCCATCCTATTTTTTCCTTATAAATGTGTGCTATATGCATAAACATGTACATATAATGTATAATATTGTATGTTATTATACAAAAATATTTTACAAGAATATTATATATAATTATATACTGTATAATGTATTCATGTATATATAATGTTTAGAGGAGCAGTAGAGAATTTTACATCAAATGCCTGGCAATATATAATCATATCTAATATTAAAATCTTAAAAAAAGCTCTCAAATATTTGTAACTCAGGGAAAGCTTCAGTTTCTGATTTCAGTAGACTGACCTATTTCTTAATTTATTGTACATAGGATAGTTATTGACATATTTTTATATCTCTCTTCAAATTCTCAGCAGAAGGTCTTGTTACAGATCAAGATAGCTAGTGATTTAGGATGGTGAAACTTTAGTTACCAGGGGCACTAGTCAGGCAAGTGTCTTATGCTTGATTTGGACACAGGTCATGATCTCACAGTTCTTGCAATCAAGCCCTGCATTGGGCTCCACAATGACAGTATGGAGCCTTCTTAGGATTGCCTCTCTTCCCTTCTCTCTGCCCCTCCCCCACTCACATTGGTTTTCTCTCTCTCAAAACAAATAGATAAACATTTTTTTAAAAAGCACTCAGATAGTTGCATATAATGACAGTCATTGTTAGTTGGTATTATTCAAAATGAACTACTTAAATTTATGTAAGGAGCAAGAGCAGCCTGAGCCAAACATTGTATGAGATGTATAAGAATGGCCATCATAAAAAATGGAAAACAGAACTGAAAAATACCTCAACTAGATAGAGGAAGTGGGCAAGTACTATGAATCTGAGAATCTCAAAAGGTAATTAAATCAATAGGAGATCAGCATGGGATTTACATGGAAGCCAAACCCAGACCTCAGTCTTTAGTCATGATGGTGTGCACTCAGTATCACCTGTTGTGACCAGTGACATTAGCTTTTCTCATTTCTGTCTTAATGGATGGCCACCAAACAAAGCTGCATGCATCATTTTAGCAAATTTTTAACTAAAGTGAGGTCCATAATTGTTCACAAAATTTGCTTCATCTATCTGAATTTCCCATCCTGAGTTCAGTTTTAATTGTCAAAGGACAATTTTTATATCTGCACACAAAAAAGTGGCAAGTCCTGTTGGGTGAAGACATACGGCAGTCAGCAGGAGGGTGGGAGTAATCTGAGGTTAAACCAACCGTTTTTGTGCATATACCTTTTTTGTCTATGCCGATGTGGGCTAAAATTCTATTGAATTAGGAATGAATCAAAGAATTACTCTATTATTTTGTATTACAATGTATATTTAAAACCATACACTCAGAAAAGGAAGAGAATTCTGAGATACCACCTAACACTGGTCAGAATCGCTAAAATGAACAAATCAAGAGAATGTAGATGCTGGCGAGAATGTGGAAAACGGGCACCCTCCTACACTGTTGGTGGGAATGTAAACTGGTGCAGCCACTCTGGAAAACAGTGTGGAGGCTCCTCAAAAAACTATTGCTAGAACTCCCCTATGACCCAGCAATAGCACTGCTAGGGATTTACCCAAAGGATACAGAAGTGCTGATGTATAGGGGCACATGCACCCCTATGTTCATAGTGGCACTTTCTACAATAGCCAAATCATGGAAAGAGCCTACATGTCCATCACCTGATGAGTGGATCAAGAAGATGTGGTATATATATA
>NC_043705.1:3332188-3334072 GCF_006229205.1 Suricata suricatta
ATATGTTTGCACGCATAGGTCTAACAGGAGAAACCTAACAGAGGACCATAGGGAGAGGAAGGGGGAAAGAGATCTGGGGAGAGTGAGGGACACAAATCATGAAAGACTATTGAATACTGAAAACGAACCATGGACTGAAGGGGGAGGAGGAGGGAGAGAAGGGGGTGATGATAATGGTGGGGGGCCCTTGTGGGGAGAAGCACTGGGTGTATTATAGAAACCAATATGAAAATAAACTATTAAAAAAAAGAAAAGGAAGAGGACTTTATTTTCCTTGTAATATTCACTTTAAACGAATGAAATTGGGTAGTGTTATAGTAGTTTACTCAATTCTAATGTACACTTAGCCAGCATACTGAAATAGCTAATAAGGATAAATTTAATAGTTTTATATATTTGGGGTGAAATTTACAATCATGCCTTCATTGAAATCCACATATCTGTCACAAATACAGTTCTGTTAAATATTATGAGTTTGAGAACCACTAATGGTTGGCTTGACCATGGGCTTTGTAAGTTACTATTATGTTTTTTTAAATATTTATTTCAACCTTTTTTTTTGGAGTTTAATGTCAATTTGGTTACCATGTAACACCCAGTGCTCTTCCCCACAAGTGCCCTCCCCCATAACCACGACCTCCCTTACTTCCTCCCACTCCCTCGTCAACCCTTGGTTCGTATTCAGTATTCAGTAGTCTCTCAGGATTTGCGTCTCTCTCTCTCCCCAACTCTCTTTCCCCCTTCCCCTCCCCCAGGTCCTCCGTTAGGTTTCTCCTATTCTCCTGTTAGACCTATGAGTGCAAACATATGGTATCTGTCCTCCTCCTCCTGACTTATTTCACTTAGCATGACACCTTCAAGGTCCATCCACTTTCCTACAAATGGCCAGATTCCATTCTTTCTCATTGCCATGTAGAACTCCATTGAGTGTGTATACACACACACACACACACACACACACACACACACACACACATATATACACACCACATCTTTATGATCCATTCATTGAGTGATGGACATTTAAGCTCTTTCCATGACTTGGCTATTGTTGACAGTGCTGCTAGGAACATTGGGGTATATGTGCCCCTATGCATCAGCACTTCTGTATCCCTTGGATAAATCCCTAGCAGTGCTTTGTTGGATCATAGGGAAGTTCTATTGATAGATTATTGAGGAAACTCCACACTATTTTTCAGAGCGGGTACACCAGTTTATATTCCCATCAACAGTGTAGGAGAGTGCCTGTCACTCCACATCCTTGTCAGCATCTGTAGTCTCTTGATTTGTTCATTTTAGCCACTCTGACTGGCACGAGGTGCTATCTCTGTGTGGTTTTGATTTGTATTTCCTGATGATGAGTGACACTGATGTCCTCTTTGGAGAAGTCTCTGTTTATGTCTTCTGCCCATTTCTTCACTGGATTATTCATTTTTCGAGTGTGGAGTTTGTTGAGTTCCTTGTAGATTTTGGATACTAGCCCTTTATCTGATATGTCATTTGCAACTATCTTTTCCCATTCTGTCGGTTGCCTATTAGTTTTGTTCATTGTTTCCTTTGCAGTGCAGAAGCTTTTTATCTTGATGAAGTCCCAAGAGTTCAGTTTTGCTTTCATTTCCCTTGTTTTTGGGGATGTGTCGAGTAGGAGATTGCTGTGGTGGGGGTCTAGGAGGTTTTTTCCTACTTTCTCCTCGAGGCTTTTGTTAGTTTCCTGTCTCACATTCAGGTCCTTCAGCCATTTTGAGTTTATTTCTGTGTATGGTGTAAGAAAGTGGTCTAGTTTCATCCTTCTGCACGTTCTGTCCAGTTCTCCCAGCACCTCCTGCTAAGGAGGCAGTCTTTATTCCATCAGATACTCTTTCCTGCTTTGTCAAAAATTAACTG
>NC_043705.1:3334172-3337776 GCF_006229205.1 Suricata suricatta
TACTAATGTCTGGGTCAGAAATTGGCATTCTCACTGCAATGTCCTATGACCGCTATATTGCCATCTGTCGTCCTCTGCATTACGAGGGTGTTATGACCAAAGGGGTCTGTTACCAGCTGATGACTATCTCCTGGCTCAATGGAGGGCTCTTAGGAATCTTGTACTCATCTGGGACATTCTCTTTAAACTTTTGCGGGTCCACGGAGATCCATCACCTCTTCTGTGATGTGCCTGCCCTACTAAAGCTCAGTTGTTCTAAGCAACACACAATTATTAATGTCAGTGTAGCCATTGGGGTCTTTTATGCATTTTCATGTTTAGTTTGCATTATGGTCTCTTATGTATATATTTTTTCCACTGTGTTAAAGATCCCAACCACACAGAAGCAGTCCAAAGCCTTTTCGACCTGCTTGCCTCACCTCATTGTGGTGAGTACATTCCTTCTAACAGGTGCTATTGCTTACTTAAAGCCAGTTTCTGATGAGTCTTCTTCTCTGGACTTGTTTGTGTCTGTATTCTATTCTGTGGTACCTCCAACTTTGAACCCTCTTATCTACTGTTTAAGAAGCAAAGATATTAAATCAGCCCTAGGTAAAATCCTATGGAAGGTTAAAAGGAGTGGAATAATGGAAAGATGACTAAAGTTGAAGTTTGGAAGTAGGAATTTTTGTTGTTGTTCCACAACTAACTAGCTGTTTGGAATTATTTGTATTAGGGACTTACATATTATGGAGTTTTGTTAGTAATGATCTCAGGTTGTCAGGTTTTTTTAAATGTTTTAATGTTTATTTTTGAGAGAGAGAGAGAGAGAGAAACAGAGTGTGAGCAGGGAAGGGGCAGAGATAGAGGAGACATGGAATCTCAAGCTGTCAACACAGAGCCTGATGCAGGGCTTGAATCCACCAACCCTGAGATCATGACTTGAGCCAAAGTCACATGTAACTGACTGAGCTCCCCAGGCACCCCTCAGGTTGTCAGGTTTAATAGAAGAAATCTTCTCTTGTACTCCTTCAATTTCTGTCTTAATGTTTTCCACTTATGTCTCAACTATTTGGACTCCTGTTCTGAGCTCCATTTATATGACATTTATATATTTTTATTCTTCCAAAGTTAACATCTTTCATGACATTGTGTTATTTATCTTATATTTCAATATCCTTTATTTCACTTCTACATTTTATTTATTCTACTTTATAGCATTTTCTTTTCACTTTCTGATGGAAATTTGATTTTAATGTCATATGATTTAAACTGAATTTTGCAGTTAAAAAATACTTGATTTTGTCACAAGTTTCAGTTCTTTTACTTTGAAAAAAATATTTATTTATTTATTTATTTATTTATTTATTTATTTATTTATTTATTTTAAGAGAATGAGAGGGTGGGGAAGGGCCAGAGAGAGAGAAGAAAGTGACCCCAAGCAGGATATGCAGTTTTAACCCAAAGCCTTATGGGGGCTTGATCCTACAAACTGTGAGATATGAGCTGAGCTGAAATCAAAAGTGGAATATTTAACTGACTGAGCCACCCAGACTCCCCAGAAGTTTCAGTATTTTATCAATATATGTTTGATGATGGGTTTTATACAATTACTCACATATTTAAGAAGATGACTCTATTCAATCTTTGTTTTTTTATTAAAATTTTATTTTTTGGACTCATATTTTCCACTTAACAAAATTTACTTTCATCTAATGTGTTGATGCTAGATATTGGACTAACTGGTTTTTTTTCCAAATGTTGGAATTTATAAAAATAGCATCTGGCACTGTTTCTCACATTGTGATAAACTTTTCCAGATTTCAGTATCATGTAACATTTCCAATAGCTTCAATATTCAAAATTATTTTCCACTTTTTCTGCAGAAAACTATCTGGTCACTGCTTCCCCCACATATTCTTTTAATTTTTTAAGTTTATTTATTTATTTTGAGAGATAGGAGTGAGATGAGTGTGATCAGGAGAGGGTCACAGAGAGAGGGAGAGAGACACAATCCCAAGAGAGCTCTGCAATGGGAGTGGAGTCCTATGCAGGGCTCCAATTCTTGAACCATGAGATAATGACCTGACCCCAAATCAGGAGTCTGATAATCAATTGACTGAGCCACCCTAGTGCACCCATACACTTTTAATTAAGATAGAAATTAATATTCATTGATCACTTTTACTATATCAGACACTTCCATATGCACCATCTCTTATAATGCTCTCAACCAATGTGAAGTGATGTGCGAAAACTGAAGCTGAGGGAAGATGAGTACTATGTCTTCAGTTATATGGCTTACAACATAGGGACATGGGGAAAAAACACCTTTCTTGTCTGTAGCAATGCCTTTCATGCTCTGTACACTCATCACTGCATTTCTGAAGCTTTATATTTACCCTCCTGATGAAATCTCCTACTTGCCCAAATATACCCAAATTTCAAAGTCTAGCTTAAATAAGCTCTGGATACAGAGAATTATGAAGCACTTGATTACATATTTCACTTATACATAACTGATGGAAACAGCTTTCGTATCTCTTCTAGCAAGACTCACACATATAGTTGATAAACATACACACATACACACACACACACACACACACACACACACACACAATTATCCCTTCTAATAGGAAAATTGATTTAAAACACAGCAACTGGTTTATGTTATACTATGTAAAAAGTCCACATAGAAGGAAACTTTGATTTACTTTTATAGTTCTGAGCATATAATAGCTATACCACAACTTCTCTTTAACATATGCTTGATATCAATCCATTTCTATTCATTTCAAATACTTTACAAATTTAATTCTTTGTTTTCAGAAAAATAAACATTACATTAAATGTATATATCGATTTTTGAATGAGCTCCTTTTATAAAAGCATTGAAATATAAAAAAATTATCTTAGAATTAAGGACATTGGATATTGACTAAATTTGAAGGGTATGAGTAGTTTACAAATCGCCCAAGTATACATATACAGGCATATAAATACAACCAAATATTCAATTGTGACGAGAAAGAATCAGTGAGTAGTATAATAAAGTAGAACTGAAATGATTATTTATTTTTCCATTCAAAGCAAAGAGAAATGTAAGAAGTCATGCATCCTTTGGGAATGTAGTGTTACAAGAATATTGTTGTGGCAGTTTTTCTATAAAGTCCTTTCTCCATCATCTTGGTCCTCCTTTTTCCACTCTGTGAAAATTTGTATTTTCAGTGTATTATTATGATACATATAATTAGCATATTACGTGTTATAATATGCTTGCATGCATTAGACAGGAACATGGAAAAGGTAGCTATGGAGACTCTGCAATCTTACATGTCACTTGTTTCAGGACATCATAACCTCCCCCCACACAAATGTTTCTATCTCAATGATGATTCCGATATAAATGAACGGAAATAGTTTTTCCACCTCAGTTCAAAAGAATCCCTTTATATCTAGAAAAACATATTATTCCTCATCATGAAAGAAAACGTTTTAGAAAGCTTCTGTAGTTTTTAGTGGGTTTGTAGAAGAGTCTGAATTTGGCATGGTGTAAACAGATTATTTATTATTTCCTGGCATATATTAATGTCAAACTATTTATTTAAGATAAATATAAAGT
>NC_043705.1:3337876-3339315 GCF_006229205.1 Suricata suricatta
TAGTGGGTTTGTAGAAGAGTCTGAATTTGGCATGGTGTAAACAGATTATTTATTATTTCCTGGCATATATTAATGTCAAACTATTTATTTAAGATAAATATAAAGTCAAAATATAATAAAGTATTTATTTAAATAAAATAATTATTTAAGACACTGCAGTTAGAAATTAAATCAAATATCCAATACTAGTCATTTGACTTCTTCCCCACAGAATGTAGGTTTCCAGTAACTGTGAACCAAATGCCAGATGATACTCAATATGATCATGCAAATAGAGAATTAAGAAAAGATAGTTGCCATTTCCATGAACAAATTTATGAAATTCATATGTAGGAATACATTTTTGGAAGAGCATAACTTGAAGAGCACACTAGCAGAAAGAACAAGAAAAATGCAGAGCGGTTTTCTTTTTTATTTTTTTATCTTTCACAAAAGAAATTTACTATACAATTTCTCCCAAAAGCATAAAACTTGAACATAAACTTATTAACTATTTTAACCTTGCATTTTAAAATTGAGGATTCTATTTTATTTCATTTTAAATTTTTATCATAGTTTATTGTCAAATTGGTATCCATATAACACCCAGTGCTTCTCCCCACAAGTGTCCCCCCATCCATGACCATCACCTTCTTTTCCCTCACTCCTTTCCCCTTCAGCCCTGGGTTCATTTTCAGTATTCAATAGTCTCTCATGATTTGTGTCCCTCTTTCTCCCCAAGTCTCTTTCCCCCTTCCCCTCTCTATGAACCTTTTTTAGGTTCCTGTTAGACCTATGAGTGCAAATATATGGTATCTGTCTTTCTCTACCTGACTTATTTTGCTAAGCATGACACCCTCGAGGTCCATCCACTTTGCTACAAATTGCCAGATTTCATTCTTTCTCATTGCCATGTAATACTCCATTGTGTATATATACCACATCTTCTTGATCCATTCACCAGGTGATGGACATTTACGCTCTTTCCATGATTTGGCTATTGTAGAAGGTGCCTCTATGAACATTGGGGTACATGTGCTCCTATGAATCAGCACTTCTGTATCCCTTGGGTAAATCCCTAGCCTGAAAAACAAATAATCCAGTGAAGAAATGGGCAGAAGATCTGAACAGACACTTCTCCAAAGAGGACATTCAAATGGCCAACAAGCACATGAAATGACGCTCAGCGTCACACATCATCAGGGAAATACAAATCAAAACCACACTGAGATACCACCTCACAGCATTTTTTTTAATATAACACAATTTATTTTTTTAACATATGCAATTATTTTCCATCATTTACAATACAGTAGTTACAATGGCACTCCAAACAGAAAAGCAAAGTAAAAAATCAACCCCCCAACTTCTATTTCATGTAATTAGACTCATACAGAAATTAGAAGGTTAAGTAACAACTAGTTAATCACCTAATTTCACAGCTATTTGAAGTGGCAATC
>NC_043705.1:3339415-3350715 GCF_006229205.1 Suricata suricatta
TCCCTAAATGAACACTTGAGATTATTTTTTAGTAAACTTATTTCCAGCAGGAATTGCAGAATTGGCTCCACAATTCCCATTGTAATAGAATGCATATTTGTTTGCATAAATATTATCCTGTTGAAGTAAATATTTATGTGGGTAATAAATCATGGATGAATATTCTGTTTGTAGCATATACAATCTGTTTAAAATGCCATTAATGTTAGTTGATGTTCTAATATTTTATTGTCTTCTCTTTGAAGGACATTAAGGTTTATCTTGTTTTTTCATTAAAAAATTATTTTAGTGAAGATGTAATATTTTCCATTTTTTACAGATATGCGCTAAAACACAAAACAATTAGAAAACTACTCTAATAATTTTGACCAATTGGTTTACAAATTCATCATATTATTTTTTCATGAAAAAAAACAAGACTTAATTCTATAGGACAAATATTTATCATGCAACATGGTAAATATTTAATTATTAACAAGAACCAACAAATATTAGAGAGGTCAACTATATCTAATGGGAAAATCTGAATGTCCTCCCATCTTAAAGTCACACAGGACTCACAATCCATGATCACTCACAATCCCATTGTGGAGATCTGTGGTCATATTTTTCTCCCTCGGATCATCACAGTCTTTAGAGACTCTCTGATTTTACATTAGCATAACTCAGTGACAATGTCTTTAGTTCTCTATGCAACCTATTTCAACCTTTCCCAATATATGTGGATTTCATATTAAATGCTTTAGAAAAAATAAATGAATAAAAATAAATAAATAAATAATAAAACAAAATTTTAAAAATAATGATTTTTTTAACCTTTGTAAATGAAACTCAAACTTTGATATAAAAAGCTCTGAGTTTAACTACAGATATTCTAAGGACATTTTCTCCATCCTTGGAATCTTTCTCATCAGTCTTCCTCTGTTCTGAGTCAGACTTTTGAGAAGGCCCTGTCGCTGGGCCCATCTCTGCTAAATTAACAATCATCTCCCCTATCATCCAATTTATATACCACGACATAAAGTTTCTCTCAAAAGCTAAAAGAAGTGGGAATTGATCATCATCATTCTAGTTTGACTTCACTAAGTATGGATAGCCTCTCGGTCATTTTAATTTCAGTGCCTTAATTATGTCAGTGGCCCAAGGTCTACCCAGTGTGCATTCTCCATGCGACACTGAGACAGACTGAAGATTCCTTATACCTACTTTGACATTTCTTCTTTCCAAATGGAAAAGCAAGCTCAGACCTTCCATTGATTCTTTATGTAGTTTCTGCACTTTTCAGTGTTACAGTCTCTCAACTTTAGCCAAGGTCCATTTTGTTGATCTCTTATTGATCTGCAATTTCAAGAAGTACAAAATACACATATACACTTCATTTGAGCAGCGTTTCTATTTCGCACTGTGAACATAATGTCTTATTTAGTAAAATCAATATTCACTTTAACCAGCCATCCTTACTAGTTTCAAAATCAGACACAACAATTAATATTTTCCACAATCAAAAATAATTATTAACATTTCATTGTGAAAATTTCCTATAGTTTAAATCATCTTTCTAGTTCTTAGGTTAAATTTATAAAACAGAAATGTTAATATTTTTTCCTCTTATAGTAAAGAGTTTTTGGAAGCCACTGAGTTTCAAATAAATACTGTATTAACAGAAACACAAAGTCATATTTTAATGTAAAATATGTATATAAATATCAAATATTTTAAAATATCTAATAGGCAACACAAATGATTTTATCATTCCCAAGGCCTTAATCTCTCTATCCAGATCACTTATAAAAATAAGATTTTTAAAAATATTTTGATCTCATATTTTGTTTTGAAAGGTAACTAATAGCATAAAATAAAGCGAATAAGAGAGTACAGAGCACCCAGTAAGGGAAAAAGACATAGACATATTTCATTTTTAATTAGAAGGAGAGAATAATGTGTGCATATATGCATATAATATATTGTATAATATGTATGATGGGATATAATTCAGCCTTAAAAATAATGAAATCTACCATTTGCAACAACATGGATTGACCTAAAGTATAATGCTAAGTGAAATAAGCCAGTCAAGGAAAGACAAATCCCATATAGCTTCATTCATACGTGGAATTTAAGAAACAAAATAAATGAGCAAAGGAAAAAAGAGAGAACAAAAGAGAGAAATGACTCATATACAGAAAAAAAGCTGATGGTTGCAAGAGCAGAGGTAGGCAGGGGATGGGGTGAATTGGTGATGGGTATTTAGAAGGGCACTTGGGGGACACCTGGGGGATGCAGTATGTTAAGAGTATGACTTTGGCTCAAGTCATGATCTTATGACTTGTGGGAGCGAGCCCCACATTGGGCTCTGTGTTGATGGAGCCTGCTTCAGATTCTGTGTCTCTCCTTCGCTCTGCCTCACCCCCACTCATGCCCATTTTTTTTTCTTTCTCTCTCTCTTTCACTCTCTCAAAAATAAACATTAAAAAATTAAAAGGAAAAAAAAACGGAGGGCACTAGCGATGAGCACTGGTTGTTCTACATAAGTGATGAATCTCGCAACTGCACACTGCAGACGAGCGTTACATGTATGTTAACTACCTGGGATTTGCATATTCGTAGTAGAAGACTGATGAAAGACTTTAACAAATATTTTTTAAATTGAAAATAATTATAGCCTAGAACAAGTAAAATACAAAAGATAAGATATTTGGGATTCTCTTCACAGTGCTTGAAAAAAAATAAAGTTCTAATTTTCAGGTCTTAAGAAGAGCCAGCAGACTGCAAATAATGTTCCTGGATTCCTCTAGGATCTTGCTGTATGTGCTCTTCATCCCATCACACGCATAGTGATTTTGATTGAACATTTCTGACCTCTACTCACCAGGATATGTTTTCTTCATGCAGGCTCCAAGTTCTAAGAGGAAAAAGTGTCCTTGATGTTCTATGCCTATGTCAATTCTGTCTTCAGTAAGATGCAAGGTTCTTAACACAGATTTAAATAGATCTTTTAGAGTACATGAGATTCTCCCTGGAGGTCAAACTTTAGCTGTGCCTGAATTTCATTTCTCAGATTCTAAAGCCTTTGAGACCCTACCTTCCACTCCCATATCTGATCTGAGAGCTGACACTACTGACTTTTCCCCAGTGAGATAAAAGGTGAGATCTTACTGGGTCTCATAAGAATAAACTGTACAGCATCACTTTAATTATTTATTATATGTATGCGATTATTGAATTCTAAGATATTCATGTGCTTCTAAAGCTTGTGACAATTTAATTTGGTATACACCCACTAATCTTGAAATTGATTATAATACTTGTAGTTCAATTTCAACAGAGAGAAACACTAAGAGGCACTTTCCTCTGACTTGGGGATTAATATCATGGGCTTTGTTTAAGTCTTTGAGCCACCAATCATCCACTGATTTTTCCTTTACTCTCCCCCAGGATTTAAGCCAGATTCTGATGAGGATAACTTTCCTTCAGGTTCTCATTAATGTACAGAGATGCGAGGGTAGAAAGTCCCCCCAAATTCAACTCTTGACATCTGTAGAAGTGCTCAAATAATGACACTGACATTCAGATGAGCCTGTGGGGGTCATGGCTCCTCACTTGGCCAGAGTCATACTGAAAGACAGCAGAGTCTCCTTTGTTGTTGGGACAAAGTGGTGTCTATTTGCTGAGTGCAATCTGTAATATTCTCCTTATCTTCTAGAAAAGAGATAATATATTTACTTATTCATTTAATATTTCCTCTTACCTATTGCCTTCCAAATATTTTGAATGGCACAATTTCCACATTTCCTGTATCCTGTGTCTATTATATAGGTGACAAGGGAACTTGGGAGCAAGCTGAGGGCAAAATACAGGTGATGTCATCTCCCCCCACCAGATGTAATATGCATGATATTTCTTGGACACTCCTGACTACCTAAGAACAAAGGGAAGGGGGTTAAGTGCTTGCCATGGTAAAGTGAAAAACTAAGGCAAATGAAAACTTAAACTGCCTTACGGCCTATAACCCACTGACAAGTCCTTGAAACTGGCAGAGTGAGCTCCCTCTAGGAGCTCAGCTGCCTCTATGATGACCCTTTGCTAGTGGTAAAAGAGAACCTTCGCTTAACATTATCCCACCCTTGAGAATCCTATAAATCTACTTCTTTTATCTCGGTTGCCCCAAGATATAGGCTGGCAATCACACGCCAAGCTTATGGTCTTTCCGATATACATCTGAAGGGTCTCATTGTTGGGAGCTGCCGAGCTTTGGCCGCCTCAGGCAAGGATATATCGCTCTCCAGGGAGTGACCAAAAAACCAAGATTTACATCTGGAGGCTAGGAGAGTGCATTTCCTGGTCCAGGATTTGGAGACAGTCAGACTGGGCCAGGCGAGAAAAGCCAAAATGAACAAAAGATCAACCGCATTCAGGTTTATGCAGCGCGAATCTTCCCCTGCCCAGTATTGCAGAAGCAAGTCTGGGCGCTTCCTTTGATGCTGTGTTCGGAGTTTCAGTTTCGGTTTCCCCTTTCTCTAATAATCATTTGACTCTGTTACCTGGCAACCAACCTGGGCCAGTTTCCCACCTCTAATCCTATAAAGGTTTGATTCCTTTTCAATAAACGGGCTTGATCATAAAACACTTGTCTTGCCTCACTCTCTGTGCTCCCCTTCCTGCCCTACTCTCTCTCCCTCCCTCAGGAATGGACCCACAAGGATTTACCACCCCCACCGGCCAGGGTAAGGAACTGGACAAGTGACGCCCCAACGTGGGGCTCAGTGAGGGAACACAACATCTCATGACTGAGGTTTTATTAAATAGTAATAAGTTGTGTTTCTCTAGCAACAACTAGCCCCTCAAGGTCCTGAAAATCTTGTTTCCAAAATAATTTAGAGACTTACTTTATCGACCCTTTCCCAAACTGAGGGTATATAACGAGTTACTTGTCAAGACCCCAGTGCAGCTCTTCCTATCCATGGGTCCTGTCATCATGCCTTAACTAAATTATCTTTGTGCACCAAACACACCTTCAAGAATTCTTTCTTGGCCGTCAGCTCTGGATCAAACCACTGACACCCCAAAACTTCATCATAAAAATCTCTTATTAACCCTACCACGTTCATCATGGACTTGTTTGAATTATATCTTTATCCTTAGCCTCATTATTTTCTGATATCATAATGGCCTTTACTAAAATGTAAGACATTCCACACACATGGACCATTGTCATATGAACTTTTGAATTGTATTAGAAATTTCAAAATCGCTTGAAATAATTTTGATTGAAATTGAATCTAGATCAATGTAGAGAACATAGTTATTCTAACGATACTGAGGACAGTGGAAAATGAAGACGGTATATTTCTTCTTTTTTAAAAATATTTCAAAAGTTCTATCAACAGCTTTGACAGTTTCATGACACAAGTCATTAACATATTTCATTCAATTAATCATTAAATACTGCCCTTTCTGATCCAAATCTGTATTAGTCTCCCAGTGGTGCCATAAGAAAATACCAAACCCTGTGCGATTTAAGCAAGATATATTTATTTTCACAGAGTTTAAGAGGTTAAAAGTCCAAGATTAAAGTCTGGTCAGCATTACTTCTTCTGAGTTATCTGTATTTTGTTTTCCTGTTGCTGACTTCTTGCTTTCTCTTCAGATGACCATTCTTTTGTGCACTGGTGCCCCCTGTATCATTCTGTATGTACTATTCTCTTTTTATAAGAACAGCAATCCACCCACATGAGGCCACCCACATGTCCTCATTTTAAGTTAGTGATTCCTTAAAAACCCAACTTTTAAGTACAGTCACATTCTGATGCTCTGGTACTTGAGAGTCAACATTTAAAATTTCTGAGAATATAAAAACTTATAATAAAAATGATACTGTTTTTGCTTTTTGGTTCCATTGGTCTTTTTTACCAGTACAAAGAATTTTAATTTGATGATGAATTATTTTTGACATAATAAGATGCTGTAGTTGTGGCGTTTTTTTGTAAATTCTTTAAGATGCACATATTTTGTCTATTGATAAAATCTTACTTATTCTTGCAGGGGACCAGCCCACGCACCCCAGTCAAAAGGTCCCGAGTAGGGGGTTGCTGTTGGCGCAATATCTATAAGAAAGAAAACAATGTGAATGGTGGTAAAGCCACATTTTACTAAGATAGTCAGTGTCTTCTATACCATTTCTTTACATCATTTCTTTAATGGTTACATAGTTCAAGGTCTTTGAAGTAAAGACATGCTCAGTCATGTCATTCTTAACAGGTCAGTAGTAATTAACAGGAATAATCAAGTCATTACAATAGAGGGATTCCCTAATAATAGTCTGGTTCTAAGCATAAGATGAGCCTAAAGAATCTTACTTGAGGAGATTTACATTCCTTAAGGCCCCTCATCAGTTATTCATGGACAAGATGCTTATCCTTTAATCAGCAAATCTTTTGGCAGAGGATTATGTTTACTCCCAACAGCAGACAAAGAGCTAGAAAACAAAGTAAGGGAAGGTTGGAGTTACTGACTGACCCAAGCTGATTCAAAGCCTAAAAGTATATGCTTCCTTGCAAATCAACAAGAAAATCATAGACTGGATGAACAGAAGCCATGTGTGTGCTATGAGGAAGGTTTTTGGCCTACTGGGCCCCAACAATTCTAATCCCATTTTGTGTTTTTCTGCTTGCCTGATGTCACTAGCTCTAATGTTCAGTATAATGTTCCACAAAGACAAAAACTTTTGTTCCAGATATATAGGATAAAATATTTATAGGAAAATTGGAAGATTCACATATATGGGTATATTAATTGAGAATTCGTCAAAGTAAAAAGCTTCAGCACAGTTAAGGAAACAATTGACAAAACCAAATAATAAACTACTGAATGGTAGAAAATAATTTAATAATTTCAAATCTGATAAGGTGTTGGTATCCAAAATATACACCTCAATATTAACCTCAACACCCCAAAAAAGAGTAATCCAGTTAAAATGGACAAAATACATGCATAGATATTTTTCCAAAGAAGACATCCAGATAGCCAACAGACACATGAAAAGATGCTCAACATTCCTGATCATCAGGGAAACACACATCAAAAATACAAGGCAATATCAAGCCACACCTTTCAGAATTGCTAAAACCAACAACACCAGAAACAATTGGTGCTGGCAAGGATGCAGAGGAAGGGGAACCCCCTTGTCTTTTGGTGGAAATGTAAACTGCTGCAACCACTCACTCTGCAAAACAGTTTGGGGATTCCTCAGGAAGTTAAAAATAGAACCACCCTAATATCCAGCCATTGCACTACTAGGTTTTTTCACAAAGAATACAAAAATTCTAATTCAAACTTACATGAACTGGTGTTTATAGCAGCATTATCTATAATAGCCAATTTATGAAAACAAACCAAATATCCATCCACTGATGAATGAATAAAGGAGATGTGGGATATATCTACCATGGAACATTATTTATCCATAGAAAACAATGAGATCTTGCCATTTGTAATGACACGATTAGAGCTAGAGTTTATTATGCTAAGTAAAATCAGTCAGAGAAAGTCAAATACCATATGATTTTACTCATTTGTGGAATTTAGGAAACAAAAGAAATGAATATATGGTAAGTGAAAAACAGAGAAAAGAGAAAGAGGGAAGCAAGCCATAAGAAACCCTTAATGATATAGAACAAACTGTGCATTGATGAAAGGTGGTGGCTAGGGGATGTGCTAAATGGGCAATGGATAATAAGGAGGGAACATGTTGGGATGAGCACCAGCTGTTATATATAAGTGATAAATCACTAAATTCTACTCCTGAAACCAATATTACCCTATATATTAACCAACTACAATTTAAATAACAACTTGGAGAAAAAATTCTCTGGACATTTTATCTAGAGAAATTAGGCATGAAATATAACTAAAAGTTATCCAAATAAGAAAAAATGAAGTACCTATAGAAAACTATAAAGACTCCACCAAAAAAAAAAAAAAAGTGAAAACCAATAAACAAATCCAGCAAACTTGTAGGATAAAAAACCAACATATCAAAACTCTGTTGTATTCCTACATACTAAATATCTAAAAAATAAGAAAATAAAACATCCCTTTAACAATAGCATTAAAGAGAATAAAACACTTTTTTATAAATATAATAAAAGAGGTGAAATATTTTTACAATGTAAACCATAGACTATTAATTAAAGAAGTTGAGGGAGACATTAGAGATAATCGTTTCATGGATTGGAAGAAATAGTATGGTTAAGAAGTCCATTCATTCCAGGCTGGCCTGGGTGGCTCAATCAGTTAAGCATCTAACTCTTGATTTCTACTCTGGACATGATCTCATGGTCTGTGAGATGGAGCCCTGATCAATCTCTGTGCTGACAGTGCAGAGTCTGCTTGGGACTCTCTCTCTCTGATCCTCCATTGTGCTCACTTGTGAGCTCTCTCTCCCTTTCTCTCTTTCTTTATCTTTCAAAATAATTAAACATTATTAAAATTAAATCTTTTCACATTCATTACACTCCCTATCAAAATTCCAATGGCAATTTTCACAAAATTAGAATAAAAACAATCTGAAAATTCATATGGAACCCCAAAGTCTCCAAGTAGCTATGAAAATTTAAAGCTAGAAGAACAAAGCTGAAGAAATTACATTTTCAAATTTCAAATTGCATTGTAAAGCTATAGTAAACAAAACAGTATGTTGTTGGCATGGAAACAGTAATACAGGCCAACAGAACAGTGTAAAGAACCCAGAAAGAAACACATCCATATGTGTTCAACTAATTTCAAAAAGATGCCACAAGAATACACAATGGGGAAATAAAAATCTTTTCAATAAGTGGTACTGATGAAACTGAATATCCACATGAAAAATATAAAACTGTATTCCTTTCTTAAACCATATTTAAAAATTAATTCAAAATGGATTAAAGACTTAAACATAAGACTTGAAACTATATACCTGGTAGAAGAAAACACAGGAGAAAATATCCTTGACATTGGTCTTGGACATGATTTTTTTTTAATTTGACACCAAAAGCACAGACAACAAAAGCAAAAGTGACTAAAAACAAAACAAAACAAAACAAAACAAAAAACAAATACACACAACTTAAAAATACCAAATAACTCTATGACAAATTAAGAAGTTTTTACATAGCAAACTAAACAATTGACACAATAAAATGCAACCTATGAAATCGGATAAAATGTTACAAGACATACAAATGGTCAACAGATATATGAAAATGTAAACATCATTGTAATCCCAGGGATAGACAAGAATATCCCACAGATATCACATCACACCTATTGTGATGGCTGTAATAAAAACTTAAGTAGATAAGTGTTGAGGAAGATGTGGAGAAAAAAGAAACTTATCCATTCTGATTTGGAGTGTAACTTACAGATCCATTGTGAAAAACAATATAGAGATTCCTTAAAAAACTAAAAATATAACAATCATATGATCCAGCAATGCCCCATCTGGGTTTATAATCAAAGAAAATACAAGTTCTATTTCAAAGAGATAGCTTCACTCTCATGTTTATCACAACATTATTCACAAAAGCCGAGACATGAAACACACAAAATGTCTGCCAAGGGGTTAACAGATGAAGAATATTTGATATCCATACATATGTATATCCATCCATATATACATAAATTTGAATATTGTTCCAACTTTAAAATAAGGAAATATTGTCACTTGCAACAGCATGGATGGGTATTATGCTATGTCAAATAAGCACTATCTAGAAGGAAAAATATTGCATGATAGAGTTTTATTACTTACACATGTAGGATCTGAAGCAGGGAGAGCCAAACTCATAATAACAGAGTACAGTGGTTGTCACCAGTCTAGAATGTAGGCAAAAGGAAAGAATTATAATGATAGTAAAAGTAAATCGTAGTTTCCAGGGGCTGGAGGGATAAGATCTTGTGAGGCAGTTGCTTAATAGATAGAATTTAAGTTTTGCAACATGATAAGCGTTATGGAAATGGATAGTCATGATAATGGCACAATTATGAATGTACATACATAGCAATCAACCCTAAAGTAAAATGGTTATGATAGTAAATTTTATCTATTTTTTCACATTGAAATAATTGGAAAAACTATTCTTAAATATATTATTTAAAAAATAATCTTTTGCACTGTATCGAATAATCCCTACTCACAGTTTTTAATACATGTTATTAGTTTATTTATTTTGAGAAAGAGCATGAGTAAGGAAAGGGTAGAGAGACACAGAGAGAGAGACAGAGAGAGACAGAGAGAGAGAGAGAGAGACAGAGAGAGAGGGAATCCCAAGCAGCCATGCTTTCAGTGTAGAGATGGATATGGGGCTCGATCTCATGAACCACAAGATCATAAACTGAGCTAAAACCAAGAGTCATACACTCAATGGACTGAGGCCCCCATGTGCCCCAACCCTACTCACTCTTAAACCCCAGAAAACTGTAATCTGTTTTCTGTTTTTAAGTTTACTTATTAAAGAATACCTATAATTGGCTTCTTTACTTATAAAAATCCATTCAAGATCAATCCACGTACATGTGTGAACTGATAGCTTATCCCTCTATATTCCTGGATACTACTATACTGTAGTATTTTTTTATTCATCACAAATTGAAGGAATCCTTAGTGGCTATCATCTTGATGAGTATAAATAACTACTATAAACATTACATCCAGAATTTAATTGGACATATGTAAGTATTCAGGAAGCAAATTTTTGATCATATAGTAAATTTATGTATAATATTGCCAAAAATGATGTCTAACTCCTGGATATGATGGATAAGGAAATAATTCTTTCATACCATTACCCTTCTCTGAAGAAAACAAATATAAAACCTGAACATAATACAAAGAATAACTACCTGAAATTACTAGCATGATGAGTAGCAGACAGACTCTGGAAAGAGGATCTTGTTCACTTGAGGGAGAAGACTACTGGAGTTTAATAAATTAGCTTCCTTCACCACATTTTTAACCATTTGTATATGTGCAATGTGCAAAGCACTCACATTAGTGGTGAGTGTCACACTGGTAAAATCATAATCTTTCTTGACTGAGGAACTAGTGAAAAATTATGCAAATATTATTATTGAGAGAAGAAATTTTTGTTTTATTTTTTCAAGGTTTTATTTAAATTCAGTTTCTTGGGAAGGGGAGCAGCAAGATGGCGGAGAACTAAGGAGCCCTATTACCTCCGTCCACCCACAATTATCAAACTGAGAAGAATTAAAAAGCCATAGCTCTCTGATCTCTAAGAACAGAGGTGTGCAAACAGACCCCT
>NC_043705.1:3350815-3354855 GCF_006229205.1 Suricata suricatta
AGGAGGATGGGTGAATTAGAAGACAGTTATAGCAAAAGAGGAGGCAGAGAAAAAGAGAGAGAAAATGATTCAGGAGCAAGAAAGTCAGAGACCTGAGTGATACAATCAAATGGAACAATGTACATATCATAGGAGTTCATGAAGAGGAAACAAAGACAGAGAGCTTGAAGGCATGCTAGACCAAATTATACACGAAAATTTCCCCAATCTAGGGAAAGAGAAGGACATTGAAATTCAAGAGACATACCAAACTCCCCTAAGACATAACGTAAACTGACCTTCAGCACGACATATCATAGTGAAACAGGCAAAATATAAAGATAAAGAGACAATTCTGAAAGCAGCTAGGGAGAAAAGGGCTTTAACATACAAAGGGAAACCTATCAGAGTGGTTACAGACCTATCTACTGAAACTTGGCAGGCCAGAAAGTAACAGCAGGAAATCTTTAATGTGATGAATGGGAAGAATATGCAACTAAGAAATCTTTATCCAGCGAGCCTGTCATTCAAAATATGAGAGATAAAGGTTTTCCCAAATAAAAGTTGAGAGAATTCATCACCACCAAACTAGCACTACAAGAAATCTTAAGAGGGACTCTAGGAGGGAAATGTAGCAAGGAATAAAGTCCCAGAGACATGACTACAATCATGCACTCTACAGGAAACACAATGAACCTAAACCCACATTTTTCAATAATAACACTGAATGTAAATAGACTGAATGCTCCAGTCAAACAACACAGGGTAGCAGAATGGATCAAACACCAAAACCCGTCTATTTACTGTCTACAAGAGACTCATCTTAGACCTGAAGACACCTTCAGATTGAAAGTAAGGGGATGGAGAAATATCTACCATGCAACTGGACACAAAAAGAAAGTCGGAGTAGCCATACTTATATCGGAAAAACTGGACTTTAAAATACAGGTAGTAACAAAAGATGAAGAAGCATAGTATATAATAATTACAGGGTTTCTATATCCAGAAGAGCTAAAAATTATAAACATTTATGTACCAAATTCGAGAGCCCCCAAATACACAAAACTATTACACAAACGGAAACAATCTTATTGATAAGAATGTGCTAATTTCAGGGGACTTTCATACCCCACTTGCAACAAATGATAGGTCAACCAGACCAAAAAATCACTAAAGAAACAATGGACCTGAATGGCACGCTGGAGCAGATGAAATTAATAGATATATTTAGAAATCTGCATCTTGACTATAGGGAATTCACTTTCTTCTCGAGTGTACATTGCGCATTCTCCAAGACTGATCACATACTGGGTCATAAAACAGCCCTTCATAAATACAAAAGAATTGAGATCATACCATGCACACTTTCAGATCACAATGTAATGAATCTCGAAATCAACCACAGGAAGAAGTCTGGAAAACCTCCAAAAGTGTGGAGGTTCAAAACTACCCTACCAAAGAATGACTGGGTGAACCAGGCAACTAAAGAGGAAATTAAATAATATATGGAGACAAATGAAAACGAAAATACAAAAACCACTCTCTGGGACGCAGCAAAGGCAGTCTTAAGAGGAAAGTTCATTGTAATCCAGGCCTACCTCAACAAATCAGAGAAAGCACAAACTCAAAACCTAACAGAACACCCAAGGGAACTAGAAAGAGAGCAGCAAGAACACTCCAAACCCAACAAAAGAGGAGAAATAATAACGATCAGAGCAGAGCTAAACAAGATAGAATCCACAAAAACAATTGCATAGATCAATGAAACCAAGAGCTGTTTTTTGAAAAAATAAACAAAATTGATAAATCTCTAGCTAGTCTCCTCAGAATGAAAAGAGAACATTCAAATAGACATAATTATGAAGGAAAATGGATCTATTACAACAGATCCCTCAGAAATACAAGCAATCATCAGAGATTACTATGTAAAATTATATGCCAAAAAACTGGACAATGTAGAAGAAATGGACAAATTTCTAAACACACATGCACTACCAAAATTCAAACGAGAAGAGATAGAAAATCTGAACAGACCCATAACCAGTGAAGAAATCGAATCAGTTATCAAAAATCTCCCAACGAATAAAAGCCCAAGGCCTAATGGATTCTCAGGGGAATTCTACCAGACGTTTAAAGCAGATTCACACCGATCCTTCTCAAGCTATTCCAAAAAATAGAAATGAAAGGAAGACTACTGAACTCATTCTACGAGGCACATATCACTTTGATTCCTAAGCCAGGCAGAGAACCGACAAAAAAAGAGAACTACAGGCCAATAACCTTAATGAATATGGATGTAAAAATACTCAACAAGATACTAGCAAATCGAATTCAACGGCATATAAAAAGTATTATCCAATATGATCAAATGGGATTTATTCCTGGGGTACAAGGCTGTTCAATATTTGCAAATCCATTAATGTGATACCTCACATTAACAAAACAAAGGAAAAAAACCATAGGATCCTGTTGATAGATGGAGAAAAAGTATTTGACAAAATACAGCATCTCTTCTTAATGAAAACCCTCGAGAAAGTCGTAATAGAAGGAACTTACTTAAACATCAGAAAAGCCATTTATGAAAAGGCCACAGCCAATGGTATCATCAATAAAGAAAAAATGAGATATTTCCCCCCTGAAAACAGAAGCATGACAGGGATGTCACTCTCACCACTGTTGTTTAACATAGTGTTGGAAGTCCTAGCATCAGCAATCAGACAACAAAAGGAAATAAAATGCATCAGAATTGGCAAAGAAGTCAAACTTTCCTTTTCGTTGATGACATGATACTCTACATGGAAAATCTGATCGACTCCACCAGAAGCCTTCTAGAACTGATCCATTAATTCAGTTATTTTGCAGGGTAGAAAGTCAACCTACAGAAATCAGTTGCATTCTTATACACCAACAATGAAGGAACAGAAAGCAAAATTCAGAAACAGAACCTATTCACAATTGCATGAAAAATCATAAGATACTTAGGAATAAACCTAATCAAAGATGTAAGAGACCTGTATGCTGAAAACTATAAAAGACTCATGAAAGACATTGAAGAAGACACAAAAGAATGGAAAAACATTCCGTGCTCATTGATCCGAAGAATAAATGGTTTTTTTAAAAAAGTCATTATTACCCAAAGCAATTTACACATTCAATGCAATCCCCATCAAAGTTGCACCAGCATTCTTCTCAAAGCTAGAACAAACTATCCTCAAATTCGTATGGAACAACAAAAAAACCCAGAATAGCCAAAGTAATATTGAAGAAGAAAACCAAAACCTGAGGCATCACAATCCCAGACATGAGCCTCTACTACAAAGCTGTCATCATCAAAACAGTATGGTATTGGCACAAAAACAGACACATGAGCCAATAGAATAGAATAGAGAGCCCAGAACTGGACCCACAAGTATATGGCCAATTAGTCTTTGACAAAGCAGGAAAGAATATCCAATGGAAAAAAGACATCCTCTTCAAAAGGTGGTGTTGGGAGACCTTAACAGCAACATGTTCAAAAATGAAATTAGACCACTTTCTTACATCATTCACAAAAATAAACTCAAAATGGATAAAGGACCTGAATCTGAGACAGGAAACCATCAAAACCCTAGAGGAAAAAGCAGGAAATAGTCTCCTAGACCTCAGTGGCAGCAATTTCCTCCTAAAAACATCCCCAGAGGCAAGGGAATCAAAACAAAAATGAACTACTGGGACCTCATCAAGATAAAAAGCTTCTGCAAGGCAAAGGAAACAATAAAAAAAACTAATAGGCAACCAACAGCATGGGAAAAGATAGTGGCAAATGGCATATCAGATAAAGGGCTCGTAACCAAAATATACAAGTAGCTCACTAAATTCCATACACGAAAAATGAATAACCCAGTGAAGAAATGGACAGAAGACCTGAATAGACACTTCTCCAAAGAGGACATCCAGATGGCCAACAGGCACATGAAACAATGCTCAGCATCACTCACCATCAGGGAAACACAAATCAAAACCACAGTGAGATACCACCTCACACCAGTCAGAGTGGCTAAAATCAACAAATCAAGAGACTA
>NC_043705.1:3354955-3367762 GCF_006229205.1 Suricata suricatta
ATGGACAAGGATTTTGAAGTGCAGTTGGACTGGAAAAATACATCTTGGCTCTCCCATGGCACAAGGAGATGGGACTCATAAGAATGGCTTGCAGAGCTTATTCCAGCAGAGGTTGGGGCACCGCCATTCTACTCTCCACAACCACCAAGGCAGGTCTCCAAAAGCAGCCCCCCAGTTCTGCCTACACCAAACTACACCTATCCGCTAGGGGGAGCTGCTGGTTTTTTTGTACTTATTTTTTATTATTATTACCTTTATTACTTTTAATTTGTTTTTTAATTTTTGCTCTTTATTTTCCTTTTTCCTTTTGCCCTCTTTTGTTTTCACTTGCCATACAGACACATTATCCATTATGTCATCCTTATCTCTCCCCTCTACTGGTCATACACTTTTAGACTGTCCATTGTCGTTTGTTGTCTCTGCCCGCCTTTATTTTTTCTTCTCTTCTTTACCTCTATTTCCTCTCCCTTCCTTCTCTTTTCTTCCTTTTCCCCTTTTAATTTGTTTGTTTGTTTGATATGTCTGTGTGTCTGTGTGCTTTTGTTACCTGTGTGTTTGTCTGTTTTCCTTTTCAGGGCTACCCCAAGAAACAAGCCAAAGTATGCATGATGGAGAGTCCCAAATATCGCTGAATAGGGAAATAAAATAATCAAAGGAACAACAAGAGAAACTGTGAGACACCATTAATAGAACATTTCCTGAAGTGACAGGCCACGGACAGTCAATAAACCTCCTTTAACAGAACCATACTAACAGGTGCACAGTTGACAACAGGCTATTTAAAACTGACAAGAGACCAAACCAGCCAAAATGACAAAACAAAAGAACTCTCCACTAAGGAAACTCCAGGAAGAAGTCAAACCACAAAACTGCTCAAAACAGATTTAAGCAACATAACTGAACAAGAATTTAGAACAATAGTCATAAAACTAATCTCTGGGCTTCAAAAAGCATCAGAGAAGCTACTGATACAATGAATATGGACTTTCTAAATAGGTGTGATGAGTTTTAAAGGCTATAAGTGAGGTGAATAATAAAATGGAGGTGGTCACCTCATGGATTGAAGAGGCAGAGATAAGAATAGGAGAATTAGAAGACACAATTATAGCAAAAGAGGAAGCCAGAAAAAAAAAGAGAGAGAGAAATTGATCCAGGAGTAGGTTAGGAGATTCGTGACCTGAGTGATACAATCAAACGGAACAAATTCCGGGTCACAGGAATTTCTGAAGAGGAAGTAAGAGAGAGGTCATTAAGGGATACTAGATCAAATCATAACTGAGAATTTCCTGAATTTGGGGAAACAAATGGACATCCAAATTCAAGAGGCACAAATAACACCCTGAAGACGTAATTTGAATCACCTTCGGCACAACACATCATAGTGATACAGGAAAAATATAAAGATAAAGAGAGAATTCTGAAAGAACCTAGGCAGAAAAGGGCCCTAACACACAAAGGGAAACCTATCAGAGTGGTTACAGACCTATCTACTGAACCTTCGCAGGCCAGGAAGGAACAACAGGAAATCTTCAGTGTGCAGAACAAGAAAAATAGGCAGCCAAGAATCCTTTATCCAGAAAGCCTGTCATCCAAAATAGAAGGAGAGATAAAGATTTTCCCAAATAAAAATTGAGAGAATTCATGACCACCAAACCAGCCCTACAAGAAATCCTAAGAGGGACTCTATGAGGAAAATATTGTAAAGAATACAAGGTACCAGAGACACCACTATAAACATGAATTCTACGGAGAACACAATGACTCTAACCCCACATTTTCAATAATAATACTAAATGTAAATGGACTGAATGCTCCAATCAAATGACACAGGTAGCAGAATGGATAAAAAAACAAAATCCATCTATTTGCTGTCTACAAGAGACTAATTTTAGACCCGAAGACACCTTCAGATTGAAAGCAAAGGGATGGAGAAATAGCTATCATTTTACTGGAAGTCAAATGTACCCAGGGTAGCCATGTTTATATTAACAAACTGGACTTTAAGTAAAGGCAGTAACAAAAGATGAAGGAGGACATTATATAATAATTACGGTGTCTCTCCATCAGGAAGAGCTAACAATTATAAACATCTATGCCTCAAATTAGGAAGCACCAAAATACATAAAAAATTAATCACAGACAGAAACAATCTTATTGATAAGAATCTGCTAATTGCACGGGACTTTAATACTCCACTGTCAGCAATGGATAGATCAACCAGACAGAAACTCACAAAAGAAACAATGGACCTGAACAACAAATTGGAACAGATGGAATTGATAGATATATTTAGAACTCTGCATCCTGAAGTTAGGAAATTCACCTTCTTTTTGAGTGCACATGGTACATTCTCCAACATAGATCACATACTGGGGCATCAAGCAGCCCTCCATAAATATAAACGAATTGAGATCCTACCATGCACACTTTCCGACCACAATGCTATGAAACTTTAACTACAGGAAAAAGTCTGAAAAACCTTTAAAAATGTGGAGGTTAAAAACCACCTTACTGAAGAATGAATGGGCTAATCAGGCAATTAGAGAAGAAATTAGAAAACATATGGAAACAAATGAAAATTAGAATACAACAATCCAAATCTTCTGAAATGCAGCAAAGACAGTCCTATGAGGAAAGTATATTGCAATCCAGTCCTATTTCAACAAACTAGAAAAAACGCAAATGCAAAATCCTACAGAGCACCTAATGGAACTAGAAGGGGAGCAGCAGGAGCCCAGAAACCAAGCAGAAGAAAAGAAATAATAAAGATCAGGTCAGAAATAAACAATATAGAATCCTAAAAAACAGTGGAGCAGATCAATGAAACCAAGAGTTGGTTCTTTGAAAAAAAAAACAAATTGATAAATCTCTAGCTAAGCTCCTTAGAAAGAAAAGAGGAATCACCCAAATAGACAAAATCATGAATTAAATGATCTATTAAAACCAATCCCTTAGAAATACAAGCAATCAATAGAGATTACTATGAAAAACTATATGCCAACAAACTGGATAACCTAGAAGAAATCGATAAATTCCTAAACATACATGCACTACCCACATTCAAATGGGAAGAGATAGAAAGCATGAATAGACCAACAACCAGTGAAGAAATTGGATGTGTTGTCAAAAATCTCCCAATTAATGAGCCCAGGACCAGATGGCTTCCCAGGGAAATTCTACCAGACACTTAAAGCAGAGCTAATACCCATTCTTCTCAAACTATTAAAAAAATAGAAATAGAAGAAAAACTTCCAAACTCATTCTATGAAGCCAGCATCACCTTGATACACAAACCAGACAGAGACCCAACAAAGAAGAAAACTATAAACCAATATCTGTAATGAATACAGATGCAAAACTATTCAACAAGATTTTAACAAATCAAATTCATTCCTGGGTTACAGGGCTGGTTCAATATTTGCAAATCCATCAATGTGATCCATCACATTAACAACAAAAAAAAGATAAAACCATATGATCATGTTGATAGATGCAGAAAAAGCATTTGACAAAATACAGGACCCTTTCTTAATAAAAACCCTTGAGAAAGTCGGAATAGAAGAAACTTACCTAAGCATTATAAAAGCAGTTTATGAAAAGCCCACAGCTACTATCATCCTCAATGGGGAAAAACTGAGAGTTTTCCCCCTGATATCAGGAACACGACAGGGGTGTCCACTCTCACCACTGTTGTTTAACATACTGCTGGAAGTCCTAGCATCAGCAATCAGACAACAAAAGGAAATAAAAGGCATCAGAATCTGCAAAGAGGAAGTCAAACTTTCACTTTCACAGATGACATGATACTCTACATGGAAAACCCAGCAAACTCCACTAGAAGCCTTCCAGAACTGATCAATGAATTCAGTGAAGTTGCAGGGTTCAAAGTTAATGTATGGAAATGGGTTGCATTCCTATACCAATGATGAAGCAGCAGAAAGAGAAATCAAGAAACTGATTCCATTCACAATTGCACAAGAAACCATCAAATACCTAGAAATAAACCTGATCAAGGATGTAAAGACCTATCTGATGAAGATTATAGAAACCTTATGAAAGAAACTGAAGAAGACACAGTGAAATGGAAAATCATTCCATGCTCATGGATTGGAAGAATAAACATTGTGAAAATGTCATTACTACCAAAAACAATCTACACATCCAATGCGATCCCCATTAAAATTGCACCAGTGTTCTTCTCAAAGCTAATAAACAAGCTATCCTCAAATTTGTATGGAACAACAAAAGATCCCGAATAGCCAAAGTAATACTGAAGAAGAAAACCAAAACCCGAGGCATCACAATCCCAGACTTTAGCCTCTACTACAAAGCTATCATCATCAAGACAGTATGGTATTGGCACAAAAACAGACACATAGACCAATGGAACAGAATAGAAAACCCAGAACTGGGCCAACAAATGTACAGCCAATTAATCTTTGACAAAGCAGGAAAGAATATCCAATGGAAAAAAGACTGCCTCTGTAGCAGGTAGTGCTGGGAGAACTGGACAGCAACATGCAGAAGAATGAAACTAGACCACTTTCTTACACCATACACAAAAATAAACTCAAAATGGCTGAAGGACCTGAATGTGAGACAGGAAACCATCAAAACTCTTAAGAAAGTAGGAAACAGCCTCCTTGACCTCAACTGCAGCAATTTCCTACTCAACACATCCCCAAAGGCAAGGGAAATGAAAGCCAAAATGAACTATTGAAACCTCATCAAGATAAAAAGCTTCTGCACTGGAAAGGAAACAATCAAGAAAACTAATAGGCAACCGATGGAATGGAAAAACATAGTTGTAAATGACATATCAGATAAAGGGCTAGTAGCCAAAATCTACAAGGAACTCACCAAACTCCACACTCAAAAAATGCATAATACAGTGTAGAAATGGGCAGAGGACATAAACAGACACTTCTCCAAAGAGGATATTTAGATGGACTATAGGCACATAAAACGATGCTCAACATCACTCATCATCAGGGAAACACAAATCAAAATTACACTGAGATACCACTTCATGCCAGTCAGAGTGGCTAAAATGAACAAATTAAGATTATATAGATGCTGGCGAGGGTGTGGAGAGACGGGCATCCTCCTACACTGTTGGTGGGAATGTATACTGGTGTAGCAGCTCTGGAAAACAGTGTGGAGGTTCCTCAAAAAACTATCAATAGAACTCCCTTATGACCCAGAAAGAGCACTGCTAGGGATTTATCCAAGAGAGACAGACATGTTGACACACAGGGACACTTGTACCCCAATATTCATAGCAGCACTGTCAACAATAGCCATATCATGAAAGAGCCAAAATGTCCATCACCTGATGTATGGATGAAGAAGATACACACACACACACACACACACACACACACACACACACACACACAATGGAGTAGTGCATGGCAATGAGAAAGAATGAAATATGGTCATTTGTAGCAAAGTGGATGGACCTTGAGGGTGTCATTTTCAGTGAAATAAGTCAGTCAGAGAATGACAGATACCATATGTTTTCACTCATAGTTCTAACAGGAGAAACATAATGGAGGACCAGGGGGAGGGGAAGGGGGAAAGAGAGTTGGGGAGAGAGAGAGGGATGCAAAACCTAAGAGACTACTGAATACAGAAAACGAACCAAGGGTTAAAGGGGGAGAGGGAAGGGGAAGGGCGCTGGTGGTAATGGAGGAGGGCACCTGTGGGGAAGAGCACTGGGTGTTATATGGAAACCAATTTGACAATAAACTATTAAAATTTTTTTAAAAACTAAACAACATTAAAAAAATAAAGGAGATTGGAAAATGCTTGAGTTGGGGAATAGGAGGCTGGGAAAAAGTGCACAATGCATAATAATTCTAGACCACTAGGTCTAGAATATAAAATAATGGACAATAATGAAGCTGAACAAAAATGTGGGGGGAAAATACCCAACATGAGAATAGACTAAGGAAATCATGGAATCCATTGAACATAACACTATTCATATATTTAAAAATTTCCAGAATAAGAAGAAAGAGAAGAGGGGGCAGAAAATTTACTTCAAGAGAAAAGTAGAATAAATCATCTTAATCTAGGGAAGGAAAAAGATATTTAGAGGCAGGAGGCACAGAGTACTTCCTTAAAAATCAAGAAAAATAGGTCAACATTAAGACATGTTATAAACCATATAAAAACATGTCTTAATGTTATAATTTTGTTATAAATAACAAAATATAGTGATAAGAAATCTTAAAAGCCACAAGACAAAAGAACACCTTAACTTACAAGTGAAAACCTCATAATGATACCTGGGTATTCCCCAACAGAAGCTTGGCCAGCCAGAAGGCAGTGGCAGGATATATTCAATGAGCTGAATGGGAAAATCTGTAGCTAAGAATACTCCAGCCAGCAAGCCTATGATTCAGAATAAAAGGAGAGATAAAGAGTTTCCCAAACAAAAATTGATGGATTTCGTGACCACTAAACAAACACAACAAGAAATATTAAAAGGGACTCTTTAAGTGCAAAGAAAAGACCAAAAATGACAAAGACAATTAAGAATCAGTGAACATCTTCAGAAACAATGACAAAACAAGGGAAAATTGCATTAAATTCACATCTATCAATAATCACTCTACATGTAAATGGACTCCAATCCAAAGACACAGGGAGTCAGAATGGATAAAAGAAGACAACCCATCCATATGCTGCCTACAGGAGACTAATTTCAGACATAAAGTCACCAGCAGATTAGAACTGAGAGGGTACAGAAACATTTACCATGCAAATAGACATCCAGAGAAAGTCAGTGTAGCAATACTGATAATGGACAAACTAGAGTTTGAAACAAAAAAATGTAACAAGAGATAAAGAAGGGCACTCTATTATAACAGAGGGGACAATGCATCAAGAATGTCTAAGAATTGTTGGGGCCCCTGGGTGGCTCAATTGGTTAAGCATCCAGCTTCGGCTCAGGTTATAATATCACAGTTTGTGGGTTCAAGCCCCACATCAGGCTGTATGCTGACAGCCAGCTCAGAGCCTGGAGCCTGCTTCGGATTCTGCATCTCCCTCTCTCTTTGACCTCCCCTGCGAGTGCTTTTTCTCTCTGTCTCTCAAAAATAAATAAAAAACATTAAAAAATTAAACAATGTCTAAAAATTGTAAATACTTATTCCCCCCATATGGAAGTTCAAAATATATACAACAATTAATAACAAATATAAAGAAACTCTTTGATAATAACACAATAATAGGGACTTTCTACACCCCACTTATATCAATGGACAGATAATGTAAAGGCAAAATAAGTGAGGAAAGATTAGCTTTGAATGACACTATAGACCAGATGGATTTAACAGATATATTCATAAATTCCATCCTAAACCAATTGGAGACATATTCTTTTCAAGTACATAAAACATTCCCCAGAATATATCACATATTAGGTAACAAGACAGGCTTCTATAAGTACAAAATGGTTGAATTTATAGTATGCATCTTTCCTGAGCACAATGCTTTGAAACTACAATTCGACCACAAGAAAAAATCTGGAAGCACCACAAATACATGGAGTGTAAACTACATGATATTAAACAATCTATGGGTCAACCAGAAAAGTGAAGAAGAAATTTAAAAAACAAAGTCATAGAAACAAATGAAAATGAAAACAAACCCTAACCATCCAGACCTTTGTAATGAAGCAAAAACAAAAGTGGCCCTAGTAGGGAAGTAAAAGCAATAAAAGTCTAACATAAGAGGCAAGAAAAATCACAAATAAGCAACCTAACCATACATCTAAAGGTGCTGGAAGAAGAACAATAAAAGAAGGCTTGGGCCAGCATTAGGAAGGAAGTAATAAAGAGTAGAGTAGAAATTGATGATATAGAAGCTTAAGAGAAAAAAAAAATAGCATTGATGCCAGACTTACCAAAAAGAAACAAAAAAAGACCCAAATAAATAAAATCACACATGAGAGTAGAGAAATAACAGCCAACACTACAGAAGCACAAACAATTGAAAAAGACTATTATGAAAAATTATATGCTCCCATATTGGACAAACTGGAATAAATGGATAAATTCCAGAAACTTATAATCTACAAAAATTGAAATAAGAAAAAATAGAAAACTTGAAAAGACTAATTACCAGCAGTAATTGAATCACTAATTAAAAACTCTCAAACAACGGGGTGGAGATAATAGCAGTTTCTACTTCATAAAGTTATATGAGAATTTAACTGTTTAATACATGTAAATTACTTTAAAAAAAAAAAACTCTCAAACAAACAAGAGTCCAGGACCAGATGGCTTCATAGGTGAATTCTACCAAACATTTAAAGAATAGAATACTAGCAAACTATATCCACAATACCCTGAAAAAAAATATTCACTATGTTCAAGCGGGTTTTATTTCTAGTTTGTAAGGGTGGTTCAATATTTAGAAATCAATCAAGTGACATACCATGTTAATAAAATAAGCAATATGAACCACAGGATAATTTCTATAGATGCAGGAATTTTTTTTGACAAATTACAATATCCATTCATGATAAAAACCCTCAACAAGGTATATTTAGAGTAAATATGCTACAACATAATAAAACACCATCTATGAAATACCCACAGCTAATATCATCCTCAATGGGGAAAAACTAAGAGCTTTCTTTCTCAGGTCAGGAATACAATAAGGATGTCCACCTTCACCACTGTTATTGAAAATAGCATTGGAAGTCCTATACAGCAATCAGAGAATAAAATAAAATAAAAGTCACCAAATCATCAAGGAAGAAGTAAAACTTTCATTAATTACAGATTACATGTTACTCTATATAGAAAGGCTAAAAGAGTCCACAAAAACAACAACAAAAACCAAACCAGTAATTTGATTAACAAATTCAGTAAACTCACAAGATATAAAATCAACAAAGAGAGATCCCTTGCATTTCTATACACCAATATTTAAACAGCAGAAAGACAAATCAAGGAATCAATCCCACTTACAACTGCACCAAAAACAGTAAGATAACTAGAATAAACCTAATCAAAGATAGGAAGACCTGTACTCTGAAAACTGTAAAGCACTAATGAAAGAAATCAAAAATGACACTAAGAAATAGAAAAGAATTTCATGCTTATGAATTGGAAGAATGAATACTGTTAGGTTGTCTGTATTACCCAAAACAGCCTACACATTTAATATAATTTTGGTCAAAATACCACCGGCGTTTTTCACAGAGGTATAACAAACAATCTTAAAATTTGTATAGAACCAGAAAAGACCCTGAACACCCAAAGCAAACTTGAAAAAGAAAAGCAAAGCTGAAGGCATCACAATTCCAGACTTCAGGTTATATCACAAAACTGTAGTGATTAAGAAAGTATGGTACTGGCACAAAAATAGACACATAGATCAATAGAACGCAGTAAAAACTCCAGAAATGAGCTAACATCTATATTGTCAATTAGTGTTTGAAAAAAACAGGAGACTATCCAATAGCAAAAAGATAGTTTCTTTAAACACTAGGGCTGGGAAAACTGAACAGCTGCATGCAAAAACAATAAAACTGGACCACTTTCATGCACCATAAAGAAAAATACATTCAAAATGTATTTAAGATGTAACTGTGAGAGCTGAAACCTTCAATATCACAGAGGACAACCCAGTAGCCTCTTTGACATCGGCCATAGCAATAACTTACTAGATATGTCCTTTAAGGCAAGGGAAATGAAAGCACTATAAACTATTGGGACTTCATAAAAAAATACAAAACAACAACAACAACAACAACAAAACTTCTGCACAGCCAAGGAAACAACAAAACTAAAGGCAACCTATGGATTTGCAGAATATATTTACAAATGACATATCTGATAAAGGGTTTATAACCAAAATATATAAATAAATTATAAAACTCAACACCCCAAAAATGAATAATCCAACTAAAAATGAGCATAATATATAGTAGATTTTTTTCAAAATTAGACATACTGATAGCCGGCAGACAAATGAACAGATGCTTAGCATCTCTGATCACCAGGGAAATATTAATCAATATTAGAATTTCCTCACACCTGTCAGAATGGCTAAAATCAACAACACAAGAAACAACAGGTGTGTGTGAGGATTTGGAGAAAGAGGAACACTGCTGCATTGTTGGTGGAAATGCATAATGGAGTAGCCACTGTAAAAAATATTATGGAGTTTCCTTTAAAAGTTAAATATAGAACTATCCTATGATCCAACAATTGCACACTAGGTTTTTATCCAAGGAATATGGAAATAGTAATTCAAAGTGATACATCCATGTCACTCATTATAGCAGCACTACCTACAATAGACAAATTTTGGAAACAGACCAAGGGGCCATTAACTGATAAATAGATAAAGAGGATGTGATATATTAACACAAGGGAATTATATTCAGCCACAAATTGTGAAATCTTGCTATTTGCAATGACATGGATGGGGCTAGAGAGTATAACATTAAGCAAATAAGTCAGTCAGAGAGAGAGACAAATATCATATGATTTTGCTCATATGTGGACTTTAAGAAACAAAATGGACAAAGGTCGGAAAAAGGGGGTGGGGCAGGTAAAGCAAGTAACAGACTCTTGAATATCAAGGACAACCTGATGATAAACAGAACAGAGGTCATCAGAGGGATGAGTTTAATAGGTGATGGGCATTAGGAGAGAGCACTTCTTGTGATGTGCACTGAGTGTTGTTTGGAAGTGTTGGATCCCTTTTTGTACATGTGAAGCCTATTACACACTATGTTAACCAAATGAAATTTAAATAAAAACTTTAGAAATATGGTAACAAATCCGACAAATATTTTTTAAATCCTAAAAATATGTTTTCAAATGATCCTTAAAATTTACCAGGAAAGAAGAAATAAAAAGCTAAGAGTTGGAAACAAAACTTTATTCATTGATTCAGTGGCTTGGTGTTTTGCTTGATTGGTTTTTGTTTTTGTTTTTGTCTTTTTATATATAGTCTAAGATTTGCTTGTTTATAACTAGTAGACATTTGGTGCAGTTTTATGGGTTATGTAATGTAGGGATTTTTCTATACAACAAAAATTGCCTTTTATTTTTATTTCTTTTGCTGTATTCAAAACAATTAGATGTGTAAAAGTTTAAATTAGAGACCAGTAGGCTTTGAACTATGGTCGTAGACTCTGAATAAGTAAACATTGTAGCAGCCAGTATACAGAAGCCATCACTGACTCATTTTTATCACATTCTGAAGAGGTACTTCCCATATTTACTAATACATTTTCTCAAGGATTTTTATTTGCAGCATTATTTATAACAGTGAAAAATTTGGAAAGTACAAAAACATATGGTTTTTGTTAAATAAAGAATGGATTATTTTGGGCTATAAAAATAATGAAGGCAATCTATGAGCTGCTATGTAGTGATCCCAACCAAACATTAAGTAAAATATTTAATGTAAAAGACATTACATACGAAACCCTACATGACCCTTCTTTTTTGCAAAAGGAAACACAGCAAAGGTTGAATTCATTAAGCCGTAAGACTTTTTTTGCAAGGTGCCAAAAGACAGAGTAATAAAGATAGGAAGGGAATGGCATTTCATTGTCGTTGTTGTCACCATGTACACTTTGCTTTAGTGAGGCATGTTGATTTTCTACATAATCATAAGTTAAGTCATCAAGGATGAATGCCAAAAATTAAAATTGAACACAAACTGAGTGAAATAAAACAACTGCATTTCAAAGGAAAAACATAACTGTGTTGAAAACTAAGAATAATGAATTTTTCCACATAACTCTTGAGGACACTTAGTCTAGAGGAGAAAAATAAACTACAGAAAAAATTTGCATTTATTATATAGACTATTATTTATTGTAGTGGTATGATTGTGGGAATTCTAAAACCATTTTATGCTTATTTAGGATTGTGCAAATGACTAAATAATTTAATAGTGTTGGATCTAGGGTATTTAGTATGGAGGAATAGAAGAAGTAAAAAAAATATGAACAACATATCAGAAATCAGCAGTATAAATTCAGGACATAATTTCTGCTAAGAAGATATAGAATCAGTGAAACCCAGTGAAGTCACAATAACCAAATTGAGTGATTCTGAACACAAATTGTGCTTTCATTCCATTCTATTCACAGGTTTTAATTTCCCAGGAAACCTTTTGCAGGACTACTTCATCTTAGCATCTGCTCCCAGAGACCACAACTTGGCACACATATAAATAAAAGCAGTATGGCTCATATCCCATTTAATAAAAACAAGATAAACTGATATTTCATGTCTCTGAGTATGACCTATATGTAATATTCTGGTCACATATGCTAAGCTAAATGTAATTAAGAGGAAACAATAATCAACCAACAATGAAAGCAAATTTCTTTTTTTTTTTTTGTGGAAGTATTTTTTTCTTTTTTTTCCCCCCATAATATTTTATTGTCAAATTGTTTTCCATACAACACCCAGTGCTCTTCCCCTCAAGTGCCCTCCACCATCACCACCACCTGTCTTCCCCCTCCCCCTCCCCCCCAACCCTCAGTTCATTCTCAGCATTCAATAGTCTCTCAAGTTTTGCATCCCTCTCTCTCCCCAACTCTCTCTCCCTCCTCCGTTCCCCTGGTTCTCCATTAGGTCTCTCTTGTTTTCCTGCTAGACCTATGAGTGCAAACATATGGTTTCTGTCCTTCTCTGCCTGGCTTACTTCACTCAGCATGACACCCTCAAGGTCCATCCACTTTCCTACGAAGGGCCGTATGTCATTCCCTCTCATTGCCATGTAGTACTCCATCGTGAATATATACCACATCTTCTT
>NC_043705.1:3367862-3426339 GCF_006229205.1 Suricata suricatta
CCCCTGGTTCTCCATTAGGTCTCTCTTGTTTTCCTGCTAGACCTATGAGTGCAAACATATGGTTTCTGTCCTTCTCTGCCTGGCTTACTTCACTCAGCATGACACCCTCAAGGTCCATCCACTTTCCTACGAAGGGCCGTATGTCATTCCCTCTCATTGCCATGTAGTACTCCATCGTGAATATATACCACATCTTCTTGATTCATTCGTCAGGTGATGGACATTTAGGCTCTTTCCATTATTTGGCCATTGCTGACAGTGCTGCTATAAACATTGGGGTACATGTGCCCCTATGCATCAGCACTTCTGTATCCCTTGGGTAAGTCCCTAGCAGTGCTATTGCTGGGTCATAAGGAAGTTCTATTGATAGTTTTTTGAGGAACCGGTTTCTCAAAAAACTATCATTTTTACTGTTTTTTAATGCTTATTTATTTTTGAGAGAGAGAGAGGTGGTAGGGGTGAGAGAGGGAGACACAGAATCTGAAGCAGACTCCAAGCTCTGAGCTGTCAGCACAGAGCCTGATGTGGGGCTCAAACCCACAGACAATGAGATCATGACCTGAGCTGAAGTCAAACACTTACCTGACTGAACCAACGAGGCACTCCTCTTTCATTTCTGATTAATTTATTTAAGTCTCTCTTTTATTTTTATTGTTTGATTAGTTAAGGGTTGTCAATTTTGTTTTTCTTTTCACAAAGCCAACTCTTATTTTTTAGATCTTTTCAATTGTCCTTTAAGTCTCTATTTCATTTATTTCTACTTTGATCTAAGTCTTATTTCTAGTAATTTGATGCTTTGGTTATTTAGTTTCTAGTTCTTTGAGGTGTAGAGTTAGATTAAGGTTCTTTCTTTCTTGGAACTGCTTTTGCTACATCCTGTAGGTTTTGGTACATTATATATCTATTTTCATTTTTCCCTGGATATATTTTAATGTTGATTTGACTTTTTGGATGACCCATTGGTTATTTAGTAACATATTTCTTAATCCTTACATTGTTGTGGTTTTCCCATTTTCTTCTTTAGTTTTTATTTTTTTCAGAAAGGAATAGGATTACAAGAGGACCATTTCCTTCTTTAAATTAATTTCTAGTTTAATGCCTTGATGGTGAGAAAATTATTTTATATTATTTTAATTTTCTTGATTTTACTATTACATTTCTTGTGACCCAATATATAATCCAACCTAGAGAATATGTCATGTACACTGGAGAAGAATGTATATTCTTCTGCTTTAGGATGGCATATTCTGCATATATTTTTAAATCCATCTCATCTAATGTGTTTTAAAGGCTGGTGTTTCATGATTGTTATTTTTTCTTAATGATTTATTCATTAATAAAATTGGGGTATGAAAGTCTCCTACTATTATTATATATTCAATGTCTCACTTTAAGTCTTTTAATATTTGCCTTATATATTTTGGTGTTTCTATGTTGAATGCATGGAGATTTATCACTATTATATCTGCCTGCTGGGTTAACACATTTCTCACTATATAATGTCCAGTTTTGTCTTTTATTTCATTTTAAGTTTTAAAATTGATTTTGTCTGATATAACTGTAGACACTATAGCCACTACAGTTTCTCTTTGTGTTTTTTTTTCTCATTTACATAAAATGTTTTTTTCCTTTCTTTCACTTTCTGTCTGTGTACATCCTTACTTTCCAAGTGAGTCTCTGATATGCCGCAGATACATGGCTGTTGCTTTTCTTTTTATCCATTCAGCTATTCTATGTCTTTTGATTTTATCCATTAAGTCATTCTATTTGTTTTGACTGGCAAATTTAGTCCATTTATATTTAAATTAATTATTGATATATTAATAATTATTGTTTAATGTATTAAACATTGCTTTATGTCGTGTCCCACCCTGGCCAGCAGGGCAGAAAATCCTTGCAGGTTCTTGATCCTGAGGGAGGGAGAAAAAGGGCAGGAAGGGGGAGCACAAAGAGTAAAGACACAACTCACAGTTTCCGATCAGGCAAGAAAGAGAGAGCTTTATTCAGAAAACTGTTTCTTATAAAGGTTTCAAGGTGGGAAAACAAGGCAGCTGACCTAGGTCAGTTGCTAGAAAACAGGGTTAAGGGATTAGGACTGGAGTAAAAAGGGAACCGGACTAAATTGTTTTAGCACAGCGCCTGAGGGGCCGATACCACCCTGCCTGCAGGCGGTTGATCTTTGGTCTTTTGGCTTCTCTGACAGGGAGTGGCGCTCCCCTGCCTATTTTGCAACTCCCCCCAGGGAGTAACAAATCCGGCTAGCAAATGGCCAAGCAGCTGAGATCTTTGCCGCTCCCCACAGGTCCTCCCGTTTTTTCTATAAATTAAAAAAAAGGGGGGTTCTTCCAGAATATGATAGTATGGGCAAGGAAAGGACTGTGCCTGGCTTAGGTTGGAGACCTGCCAATCCTTCTTACCCGTCATGGGCACACTCAGAAGCTTGTGTCTGAGCGCCTGTCTTAGGTGAAAGGATGGTAAGGTCTCTCTTACCCGTCATTGGCTAGCCAGCCCGTGTCTCTTGCCACAGTTTTTCCATCGGCCTCCTGAATCAGCCGTATTGAGCTTAATATACTGGACCTGGGTAGGCTGTGCCTATTTGCTGCCTTAGGAGAGCCATGACCTCATTGAATAGAACAGGGCCCAAGGGCATCAAGATCAATAAAACCGCAATAGGTCTTAAACATCGAAGAGAATAGGGTAAAAGTTCATAAAATCCCGAAGAAAGGGCTGTTGATGTGTTCCTTCCTCCTCTTCTCCAGGTTCCTTTTGAAGCAGCTTTTCCCAGCATGGTCCTAAAGGAAAAGACAAAGATTTCTCTCAAGGAGATTTTTTTCTCCCTGGAGGGCTGAGTATTATGATCAATTTGTTTTATTAATCTCTCTGGCAGCCATCAGGCTGCATCTGTTTTTTGTGAATAAATGCAAACTGAACCTCGTCTCCGGATTAAAACTGGGTCTGGACCATGCCACTTGTTATCCAAAGGATCTTTCCAAAGCACGGTAGCAAGAGTTTTTTGTGTCTCATTTTGCCAGAGACGTTCAGCAGCTGAACGTCCTTCATTATCCAAAGTTAAGGAATTTAAAATAAACAGTGCATGGTGCAAAAGATTCCTGGGAGATCCCTTGACGGGGTACCAGTCTCCCCCCCTTTTATTTTATCAAGGGTATTTTTTAAAGATAGATGTGCCCGTTCTACTATACCTTGTCCTTGTGGATTATAAGGAATTCCAGTGATGTGTTTAATGTGTAACTGTTGACAAAATTTAGAGAACACGGTCCCCGTATATCCTGGTCCATTGTCAGTTTTGATTTGTTTTGGAATTCCCAACACTGATGTGGCAGAAAGCATGTCATGCTACGACGTGCTTTCCTGCTTCTCCAGTTTGTAAAGTAGCATATAGGAAGCCACTGTAGGTATCAACACTCACATCAACATTCTTTAGATTTTCAAACTCTGAAATGTGTGTTACATCCATTTGCCAGACGGCATTGGGCACCAGTCCACTAGGATTTACTCCCAAGTGAGGAACAGGTAGATGCACAACACAAGAAGGACACTGTTTTACTATTTGTCGTGCCTGCTCACGAGAAATCTTAAACATAATTCTTAAGGTGCAGGCACTGAGATGATGGGTAGCGTGAGCTCTTGAGGCTGCTTCTACTCCTGTATCCTGGGGAAGTATGATTCTTTGCCGCTCCCCACAGCTTAATATGTTAACATAAATAATGTGTATTTGGCTCACTCAACCCCTGATCCAGAACAACACAAATCTGAAAAGTATATAAACCAAAGATAAACGAGATTCATTTACTAACTTTAAGGAGTCTGCCAATATTATTGTTCTTGTTTTCCTGGTTTTTTAAGTTTCTCTCTGTCCCTTTCTCTCTTCTCTCTTTCTTTGTGGTTTGATGACTTTCTTTCTTTAGTGTTATGTTGAGATATACTTTTCATTTTTATTTGTGTATTTACTATGTTTCATTTTCCTTGTGCTTACTATGAAGTTTATATAAAATGTCCTATGTAAATAGTCTGTAGTCTGTTTTAAGTTGATAATTTAATTTATATGCATTTCAAAGCTTTAGTCTTTACTTCCCCTTACACATTTTAGATTTTTGATGATACATTTACATCATTTTTTATTTTATGCCTCCCCTAACTATTATAATTTTAGGTAATTTGTCCTTTTTTCTTTTGACTTACATGCTTGCTAAATATTGATCTACTAACTTTGTTATATACTTACTTTTTCAAGTGAGTTATTTTTCATGTCTTTCACGTTTTCTTACATTAATTAGTGCCAATTTTTTTCTCCTTAATGAAGTTACCTTAAAATTTCTTGTGAGTCCAATGTAGTGGTGATTAGTTCTGTTAGCTTTTGCTTATCTGGAAAGCTCTTGGTTAAAGTTTTTGTTTGTTTGTTTGTTTGTTTTTGTTTTTGTTTTCCAAAGCACTTGGAATATGTCATGTCTTTCACTTCAGCCTTCAGTTTCTGCAAAAAAAATTCTAAGACACTTATGTGGTTTCCCATTTATGGAACATGGTTTTTGTTGTTGCTGCTGTTCCCATGCTGCTTTAGGATTCTCTCATTCGCAACTTTTACCATTTTAATTATACTGTGTTTTGATATGGATCTCTTTGAGTTTATCATATTTGGATTTCTCTGGGCTTCCGGGACACAGATTAGAGAAGTTTTCAGCCATCATTTCGTCAAAGAAAATTTTTCCTGTTTTTTTCTCTTTCGCTTTGCTTTCTGCCATCCCTATGCTGTTATTCTCCTTAATATTATATCAGTTGTTCCTTAAGGCATCTTTCCTTACACCTCATATTTTTTGTTTGTTGGTTTGTTGTGTCCAGATTTCATTGTTTTGTTGTCCAGTTCACTGATTTGGTATTCTACTTTATCCAGTTTGCTGAGATAACATTATGGTGTGTTTTTCATTTCAGTTATAACTTCTGTTTCGTACTTTCCCATATTTTATATCTCCATTAACCACCTTCTCACTATCTTCATTTACACATACTATGGCACATTGAGGAGTGGGGTGGGTTACTAGCCAAATGATGAGGCATGATGGTTGTTTTGGTGTATTGGTGGGAAGACCACTCTGCAGTACATGCTCACTGGAACAAGCAGGAAATAAGAAGAGTTATAAAATGGTATTGCTCAATGCTGATATTAGTGATGTACACTAAGATGAAAAATATGGCTCTTGACAGTATCCCAGACCCCCAGGAGATTCCTTGCTGTGCTGTTTTCTACTCCTCTGGCAGACTCCTTAAAGTTAGTAAATGAATCTCCTTTATCTTTGGTTTATATACTTTTCAGATTTGTGTTGTTCTGGATCCTGGGTTGAGTGAGCCAATGTGTAAGTCCTTTAAGCACTGGGTGTTATATGGGAACCAATTTGACAATAAACTATTAAAAAAAAGAAATGTATAAAAAATAAAACATCAATTGGAAAACATAAAAAAAGAGTTGGTTTTCCAGGACATCCAGGTTTATAATCTTCTTTATAGTAATATCAATATATTTTCACAACTCAGCATTATAGGGGCTCATCAATGTTGTGTTGTATCAAAGGAATGGTGTGCTTGATGGCAAATTTTAATATTTCATTCCTTAGGGGAACATTCTGTACATTTGATACATCCCTGATTGTGACTTGCATACCTAAAGTACATTTTTCTTACTGGGGTGTCTGTTTATTTGCCTCCTTTTCATCTCAATGTTGTCCAATTATATGTTGTATTGAAGAATCTATTTTTCCAATTTTTTAGCCTCTTTCATTCCATATATAGTTATTTTTTGTGTCCTTGGGAGGAGGCGAATTCTGGATCTTATTATAATGCAGTGTTGAACCCAACTATATAATTATTAATAAAAAGTGAATTAGATTGATGTAATAGGGATTATATTTTATAAATTAACTAACAATATTTTTTATAATTTCTGAGAGAGACACAAATCATGAGAGACTATTGAATACTGAGAACGAACCGAGGGCTGAAGGAGGAGGGGGAGGTGAGGGTAATGGAGGAGGGCACTTGTGGGGAGAAGCACTGGATATTATATAGAAACCAATTTGACAAAAAACTATTATAAAATAAATAATAAATTAAATACATAAGTAATAAAAAAGGTTTCAAAATATTTATTTATTTATAAGTTAGTTATTATGTAGTATAATAACAATTTCAGGAATAGAATTTAGTGAATCATCACAAACATTTTACAGCCTGTGCTCATCCCAACAGATTCCTTCCTTAATGCTCATCACCTATTTAGCCCATCTCCCCACACAGCACCCCTCTAGCAATCCTCAGTTTGTTCTCTTACTTAAGGCTCTCTTGGTTTGTCTTCCTCTCTGTTTTTATCTTACTTTTGCTTCTCTTCCCCAAGGTTCATCTGTTTTGATTCTTTTATTTTTAATTTTTTAAGGTTTATTTATTTTTGAGAGAGACAGAAAGAGAAAGAGCTAGTGGGGGAAGAGCAGAGAAAGTGGGAGACACAGAATCTGAAGCAGGTTCCTGGCTCTGAGCTGTCAGCACAGAGCCTGATGCAGGGGTCAAACTCACAAACCATGAGCTCATGATCTGAGCCAAAGTCAGATATGTAACTGACTGAGCCACCCAGGTACCCCTCATGTGTTTTGTTTCTTAAATATCGCATATGAATGAAATAATATAATATCTGTCTTTCTGTGGCTGACTTATTTCACTTAGCACAATACTCTCTAGTTCCATCCATGTTTCAACAAATGGCAAGATTTTATTCTTTTTGATTGGTGAGTGATATTCCATTGTAAAGATGATGTCATTTATACACTACATCTTCTTTTCTGTTCATCTGTTCATGGATATTTGGGGTCTTTACATAACAAGGCTATTATCGAAAGTGCTGCTATAAATACTGGGGTGCATGTGGCCCTTCAAATCAGCATTTTTGTATGCTTTGGATATATACCTATTAGTGCAATTGCTAGATCATGGGGTAGCTCTGCTTTTCAATTTTGAGTAACAGCCATACTGTTTTTCATAGTGGCTGTACCAGTTCCCATTCCTACCAGCAATACAAAAGTGTTCCCTTTTCTCTGCATCCTCATCAACATCTGTTGTTGCCTAAGTTGTTAATTTTAGCCATTCTGACAAGTGTGAATTGGTATCTCATAGTGGTTTGTATTTGTATTTTCCTGATGAAGAGTGATGTTGAGCATCTTTTCGTGTGTCTGTTAGCCATCTGGATGTCTTTTTTTGGGAAGAAAGTTTTGTTCATCTATTTTGTCCATTTCTACACTGGATTATTTGGTTTTAGGGTGTTGAGTTTGATAAGTTCTTTATAGATTTTGGATACTAACCCCTTATCAGATTTGTCATTTGCAAGTATCTTCTCCCATTCCATCAGTTGCCTTTTAGTTTTGTTGATTGTTTTCATCACTATGCAGAAGCTTTTTATCTTGATGAGGTCCTGATAGTTCATTTTTGTTTTGTTTCTCTTGCCTCTAGAGACATGATTAGTTAAAGGTGCTACAGCTGAGGCCCAGGAGGTTATTGCCTGTTTTCTTCTCTAGGAGTTTGATGGCTTCTTGTCTTATGTTTAGGTCTTTCATCTATTTTGTTTATTTTCGTGTATGGTGAGAGAGTAGTCAAGGTTCATTCTTCTGCATGGTGCTGTCAAGTTTTCCCAACACCATTTCCTGAAGTGACTGTCTTTTTTTCTATTGGATATTCTTTCCTGCTTTTTTGAAGAGTAGTTGACTATACGTTTATGGGTCCACTTATGTGTTCTCTATTCTGTTGCTTGCGCTATGTGTCTCTTTTTGTGCCAGTACCATACTGTATTGATAATTACAACTTTGTAACATAGCTTGAATCCAGAATTGTGATTCCTCTAGGTTCGATTTTTTTTTTCAACTTTACTTTGGTTAATCGTGGTCTTTTCTTGCACCTTACAAATTTTAGAATTGTTCTATCTCTGTGAGGAGTGCTAGTGTTCTTTTGATAAGGATTGCTTTAAATATGTAGATTTCTTTGAATGGTATCAACATTTTAACAATATCTGTTCTTCTAATCCATGACCATGGAATACTTTTGTTTGTGGCTTCTCCAATATTTTTCATCAGCTTTATATAGTTCAGTTTATGGATTCTTCTCCCTTTTGGATAAACTTATCCCTAGATATTTTTTTATCTCCCTAGATAAGCTTATCTAGGGATAAGCTTATCCAAAGATAAGCTTATCTAGGGGGATAAATAAATATCCCTAGATATTTTATTTGGTGAGGGAGGGCAATTGTAAATGGAATTGATTCTTTGGTGTCTTTTTCTGCTGCTTCATTATTGGTGCATAGAAGTGCACCATTGTACACTGATTTTATACCTGTAACTTTGCTGAATTTATGTATCATTTCTGGCAGTTTTTTCAGTAGAGTCTTTTGGGCTTTCCACGTAGAGTATCATGTTGTCTGGGAAGAGTGAATGTTAAATTTCTTCCTTGCAGATATAGATAGCTTATATTTATTTTCGTTGTCTGATTGTTGAGGCTAGGACTTCAAACACTATGTTGAAGAACATGACAGTGCTCATCCCTGTTGTGTTCCTGACCTTAGGGGGAAAGCCCTAAGTTATTCCCCATTGAGGATGATATTAGCTGTGGGTCTTTTGTTTCTGTCCTCTGCACCCACAGTTAAGCAGAACACAAAGTAATTACCTAAAAAATGAGTGAACTGGGGAAATGTGGGATGGCAGAGTAGGAGGATCCTAAGCTTATCTTGTCCCATGTTTACAGCTAGATATCAGTCACACCCAAGAAAATAATCATAAAGTGATCTGAAGTCTGGCAGAACAAATTACACAACTAAATGTAGAAAATAAACTGAACCTGAGAGGTTAGAAAAGGCATAAACAGTGTCCAGGAGCTTCCATAGGAGGGAGGAAGTTCTTGTCATAGAGACAGAAAAGCACCAGGGAGCCTACAGAGGGAAAAAAAATTCCCATAACATCTGGCCTTTAAACCACAGGGGCTGAATCTTAGGAACTTAGAGCCTGGAGCTTTATAAGTCATCTGACTCAACACTGGAGTAAACCATAAAGTTGTTTCATAGCTGACTCCCCATTCTTAGAAAGACAACAATCCACGGAAAGGCAACATAGAAGCAACACCTTGCACAATGGGAGGAAAATCTGTTTATACTGATTTCAGAGCATGTTGGGAGACTTCATGGGGTTTAAAGGAGGTGACAGGCACAATTTACTTCTCCTGTCCACTGTATAAACCCATAGCCACCTGTAGAAGGAAACACTACATAGACACTACTTAACCTGCTAGCAATGAGCTCATGCAGGTGCTTTCCTGAGGATATGCCCACTACAAGAATGCTGTTCTTGTTCCTGGATTCCATGAAAATTTGGTTAACTCCTCATATGCCGCCACCCAGCTGCTGAGTGCATGCGCTATGCCCTCACAGCCACTACAGTTTGAAAGTTCTGGCCTAGGGTTAGCATCTCAATGCAAATTTTGAAAATGCCATGCATATGCCCTGCCTTGCTGACACCCTCACAGACACCCCATGCCATTGGTGACCAACACTGTCACCATGTGCTATGACATACCCACGCCACCAGACTGTGGGATTCCAGCCTAGGACAAGTGGTTTAGTGAAAGTTGTTAAAACCACCACCCCACTTTTGAACACTTACGCTGTCATGCTCCATTAAAGCTTGCCTGTCGGGATCTCAGTAACATCACAGAGAGCAAGCACAGCCTCCAACAGGTAGAGACTCAGGGCAGATGTCTGGACTGAAAGGAAAAGTGACTCAGACACAATAACAAGATACACACAACATACATAGAGGTCTTCCCTAAAGTGTCAATTCCTGCTGAACAGGGGACACTGCACTGCATGGCACTATATGACCTCTTATTAATAAAATCACTACTTTAAGGAGCAGAATCATTGATGATTTTCCCAATACAGGGACATACACAGACAGATGGGACAAAGAATATGTTCCAAATAAAGAACAGGATAATATCACCAATAATATTAAGATATAAGTGAAAGGGAAAGAAGTAGTATGCCCGATACAGATTTTAAAGTAACAATCTTATATAAGATAAGCACTGTAATTCAGAAAGGGGTAGAGGACCCCAGTGTGACCCTTGAAAAAAAGAGGGAAAAAAACAAATACCATATTAGAGATGAAGAACTCAAAATTAAAAACACAATTGATTGAATAAACGGTAGCATGCAGGAATCAGAGGAACATATCAGTCATCTGGAGGATGGATTAATTTAAAGGACTCAAGCTGAGGGGCACCTGGGTGGCTCAGTTGGTTAAGCGTCCGGCTTTGGCTCAGGTCATGATCTCACAGTTCGTGGGTTCAAGCCCCGCATCAGGCTCTATGCTGACAGCTAGCCTGGAGCCTGCTTCAGATTCTGTGTCTCCCTCTCTCTCTGACCCTCCCTTGCTCACACTGTCAATCTCTATCTCTCAAAAATATATTAAAAAAACATAAAAATTTTAAAAAATAAATAAAGGAATCAAGCTGAACTCATTAGAGAAAAACAAATATTGCATAATGAGAGCAGACTTAGAGAACTATATGATTCCATCAAGCATAACAACATACATATTATAGGAATCTCAGAAAGAGATGAGAGAAAAGGGTAGGAGGCAGAAAATGTATTTGAAGAGATAATAGCTGAAAACTTCTTGAATCTGGGGAGGGAAACAGAGAAGCAAATACAAGAGGCACAAAGATTCGCCAACTAATTCAACCTACATTGGTCCACACTAATACACATATAATTAAAAGGGCAAAAATAGTCATAAAGTAAGAGTTTTAAAAGTTGCAAAAGAGAAGACAGTTAAATACAAAGGAAACTCCATAAAGCTATCAATAGATTTTTCAAAAGAAAATTGCAGGCCAGAAGGAGTGGACTGCTATATTCAAAGCACTGAAAGGGAAAAATCTACAGTAAGAAATATTCTATCCAGCAAGGATAACATTGAGAATAGAAGAAAAGATACTTTCTCAGACAAACAGAAACTAAATGAGTCTATGACCACCAATCTAGCCCAAAAAAGAAATATTAAGTGAGACACTTTGAATTTAAAAGTGAGGACCATAAATGAGAGTATGTAATAAGTAATTCTGTAAAAATCAGTCGGTTAAGGGATTCACAAAATGAATGGATATAAAATATGACACAATACCCTAAAATATGGAGAGTAGAAGATTAAAGAATGGGTTCAAAATTAAGTGATCATCAACTTAATATAGACAATTACATGCAGAAGAGGTTATATGCAAACCTAATGAAAACCACAAAACCATAATCAGAAATAGAGATGGAAAGAAAAAAGAGGAGGGAACCCAAGTATGTCACTAGAAAAATCCAGCAAATCATGAAAAAGAGCAAAAGAAAAAAAATGTCAGATAAAAGCTATAGAAATACCAGAAAACATGTAACAAAATGGAAATAAATACCTATCTATCAATAATTACTTTGAATGCAAATGAACTAAATGCTCTAATCAAAAGACATAGGGTGATGGAATGAATGAAGAAACAAAATCCATTTACACCCTTCTTACAAGTGTCTCATTTCAGACCTGCCAACTGAAGATTGAAAGTACGGAGTTGGGACACGTGGCTGGCTCAGTCAGTGAAGCATATGGCTCTTGATCTCAAAGTTGTGAATTCAAGCTCCATGTTGGTTATAGAGATTACTTAAAAATAATATCCTTAGGGGCGCCAGGGTGGCTCAGTTGGTTAAGCGGCTGACTTCAGCTCGGGTCATGATCTCATGGTTCATGAGTTCAAGCCCCACATCAGGTTCTGTGCTGAGAGCTCAGAGCCTAGAGCCTGCTTTTGATTGTGTCTCCCTTTCTCTGACCTTCCGCCACTTACACTCTGTCTGTCTGTCTGTCTGCGTCTCTCTCTCTCTCTCTCAAAATAAATAAACATTAAAAAAATAATGTCTTTTAAAAAATGAAAGCGAGGGGATAAACATTTATCACACAAATGATTTTAAAAAGAAAGATGGAGTAACAATACTTATAAGGGACAAAATAAACTTTAAAATGAAGCCCATAAGAAAATATAAAAAAAGGAAACTATAAATTAATGAAGGGACAATCCAAAAAGAGGAGATAAAAGTTGTAAATATTTATGCATTCAACATGAGATTACCGAAGTACATAAAACAATTAATAAATAACATAAAAACACTCTACCCAGCAAGGCAATCATTAGAATATAAGGAGAAATAAAGAGTTTTTCAAAAACAAAACATAAAGGAATTCATTACCACTAAACTAAACAGCCCTACAAAAATATTGAATATTTAAATGCCCTTTCAGTGGACAGGATAACATCATAAGTGATAATATCAAAGTAAAAAAAAAACAAACAAACAAGAAATAAAATGTTTTTCTGTAAAATTCAGTCTAAGCATTTAAAAAATAGATGGATGTAGAATATGATATCTCATGATTATGAAATCAAGACCTGTGTTGGGCTCTGCACTGGGCTGGGAGCCTGTTTAAGATTCTCTCTCTCTCCCCCATTGCCCCACCCCCACTCATGCATATGCACTTTCTCTATTTCTCTATCTCTCAAAATATAAAAATAAATAAATGTTAAAATTAAATGATCCTCGGATTAATATAGACTGCTAAATGCAGAAGATGCTATAGATAAATCAAATGGTAATCACAAATAATAACTCAGGAATACATATGTAAAAAAATAAGGAGGGGCAGCTCACGAGGGTATAGAAACAGGTCTAATAGAACATACAGAAGAGAACTGACCAATACACAGAGGACTTTCAGACCTATGGACTCTTGATCTGAGCCCAATAAATTAACTGCTTAATAAAAAATATGTAAGGCATGCAATATATCAATAAAGAAAGCCAGCAAACCAGGACAGAGGAAAAAAGAAGAAAATATAAGAGAGAAACTCCAAAGGCAACCACAAAATCAGTAACAAAATGGCAATAAATATGTATCTATCAGATATTTTTAAGTTTATTATTTATGAGAGAGAGAGAGAGAGAGAGAGAGAGAGAGAGAGAGAGAGACAAAACAAGTTGAGGAGGGGCAGAGAGAAAGTGAGATACAGAATCTGAAGTAGGCTCCAGGCTCTGAATTCTAAGCACAGGCTTGACATGGGGCTCAAACTCACATACCATGAGATCATGACCTGAGCCAAAGTCAGATGCTTAATGGACTTGGCCACCCAGGCACCCCAATATATATTTATCAATAATCATTTTGAATGCAAATGAACAAAATGCCCCAATCAAAAGACAGACGGTGAGAGAGTGGATTTAAAAAAGGCCCATCTATATAGTGCCTACAAAAGACTCATTTCAGAACAAAAATATCAGCAGACTGAAAGTGTGGGAATTGACATTCATCAAGCAAATGTATGTCAAAAGAAAGTCAGAGTAACAACACTTGTTTCCAACAAATAGGCATTAAATGAGGGACTGTACTAAGACACAAAGAAGGACACTACACAATCACTAAGGGGACAATCCAACAAGAACATATAACACTATAAATATTATAGTCACAAGAAAGGATCTTCCAAATACATAAAAAAGTTAACAAGAAACATAAAGGAACTAATCAATAGTAGTAAAATAGTAGTACAGAACTTTAATGCCATACTTATATCAATAGACAAAGCATCCAATCAGAAAATCAACAAGGTAACAGTGGATTTGAAGGGCTTACTAAACCAGAAAGGTTTAACATATATATTCAGAACATTTCATCCAAAACCAGCAGTTTTTTCCAGTTTCATGGAATAGTCTATAGAATAAATCACATATTACTCCACATGCCAAAAAAAAAAAAAAGCCTCAACACATTAAAGAGATTGAAGTCATACTCATGCATCTTTTCTGATCACATTATTATAAAACTAGAAGTCAAGCAGAAGAATAAAATCTGGAAGGACCACAAATAAATGGAAGTTAAATAAAATGCTACTAAACATTGAATGGGTCAACCATGAAATCAAAGTAGAAATCAAAATTACATGCACACTAATGAAAACATAGCAGTCCAAAAACTTTGGGATGAAGCAAAAACATTCTAAGAGGGAAATTTATAGCAATACAGACCTCAAGGAGCATAAAAATCTCAAATAAGCAGCAAATATTCACCTAAAAGAGCTAAAAAACCCAAACACTGAAGAAGGAAGGATTAGATTAGAGCAGAAATAAATGGTATAGAAACAAACAAACAAATAAAAACAATATAAAAGATAATAAGACTAGGAGCTGGTTCTTTGAAAATAAAATCTATAAAATTGATAAACCTCTAACCTGACTCATCAAAAACAAATAAATAAAGAATTCAAATAAATAAAATCACAACTGAAAGAGGAAAAATAGAAACCAACACCACAAAATACTAATAATTGTAAGGAATATTAAGAAAACTGACATGCTAACAAATTGGGCAATTTAGAAGAAATGGCTTAATTCTTAGACACATACAACTTATTAAAACTAAAGCAATAAGAAGTAGAAAATCTGAACAGATGAATTAACAGCAAGGAGATAAATCAATAATAAAAAAAAAAATCCCAACAAAACAAAGTCAGGACCAGAAAGTTTCACCAGTAAATTCTACTAAACATTTAAGGACGAGTTACTACCTATTCTTCTCAACTATTCCAAAAAAATAGGGGAAGAAGAAAAGCTTTCAAATTCATTCCAAGACACTCCTATCACTCTGATACCAAAACTAAATAAAGACACCACAACAAAAGAGAACTACAGGTCATTATGTCTGATGAATACAGAGGCAAAAGTATTCAACAAAATACTTGCAAACCTAATTCATTTAAAAATAATCATTTAACAAGATCAAGTGGGATTTAATTCCAGGATTCCTGGGTGCCTCAGTTGGTTGAGTATCTAAGTTTTGATTTCGGCTCTAGTCATGATTTCACAGTTCATATGTTCAAGTCTCACATCATGCTCTGAGCTGACAGTGCAGAACCTGCTTGAGAGTCTCTCTTTCTCCCTCTTTTTCTAACCCTCCCTCATTCATGTGCTCTCTCTCCCTCTCAAAATAAATAAATTAACAAAAGAAGATAATATATGTGGAATATATATTATTATATATATGGAACATTATTCAGCCACAAAAAATAAAACAATTGCCTTTTGCCATGACATGAGTGGAGTTAAGAGACTATTATGATAAGTGAAATAAGTTAGAGTAAGACAAATACCATATAATTTCACTCATATGTGGAATTTCAGAACAAAACAAATGAACACAGGGAAGAAAAAAGGACAGAGAGGCAAACCAGGAGATAGACTTTTAATTATAGAAAACAAACTGAGAGTTACCAAAAGGGACGTAGGTTGGGGATTGGTTAACTGGTGATGGTGATGAAGGAATTCTCTTGTCATGATGAGTACTGTATGGAATAATCAAATCACTTTGTTTTACACTGGAAACTAATATAATACTGTATGTTAATTATACTGTAATTAAAATTTTAAAACTTAACAGATAAAAATAAATATTTCCAGAAAGTTAGAAATATTGAATATTTGAATTTCCTAAAAACTTTCAGAAAGACAAAAAATTCTCACATTAATATATGTAAACCCAACGAAATATCTATTTTTTATCCCATCCAGGATCTTTATTACATTATAAAGTTATTTATATCAAATGCTTGAAAATAATTTGAAACCTCCATTTAGAAAAATCTTCTCTTCTTGAGCTAGCCCTAAGTACCCAAGAGAGTGTTGAATTGTTGCCCTCTCCCAGAAGATTTACATACACATAAGTAATTACTTAATAGCAAATTGTTTTCAGTATGGAGATCATTAAGAGAGAGATTGAGATGGAGAAATTGTAAAACGCCAAAAGTAAAGCTGAATGTACCTAAGACCGGATTGGATCAGAAGGAAAGAAAAAAAGAAAAGAAAAAAACTAGTGAAAAACTACGAACAAGTTTCAAAGGCTATGGAAGATTATCTAACCAAATAGTACTGAATATTAAGAGAAACTTGTGTAAAATGATAAGCAAATAAAAAAGAGGAATATATCAATAGAAATAAAATGTAACAGGAATACAATATTTTTAAATTAATAATATCAAGGCATTAAACAAAAAGGGAAAGAATAAAGTCCAGACAGAGTTTATGGAGTTTGTATACACCAGGAAGAATTACAACCAGGTAAGTGAAGAGGGTTATTCTGCGCTTCCTGTGTTCTGTTCAATAATTGATAAATGAATGGGTAAATTTGTTATCACAAATTTGTTCTGTAACATACAGCCATCATAGGATTTACTTCCTGAAATTTCCTATGATTCAGAAATAATATATAGTTATTTTACTAAAATATTGCACGTATGAGAAGCAACTGTTTTTATGAATTCAAAATCATTTTTCAAGTGTTACAAATTAAAATTAACTATTAAACTGTCATTAAATTGTTAAAAACTAAAACTCTTTCTCATAAAAAAGAACTATCATTCTGTTAGTTAATTTGAAAAATCGAAAGGACATTTATTTAAAACCAGTAAATCAAACTACTTATCTAAGATTTAGAAACTTTGTTATATGCCAAAAGTCCCATAGACTTTCCTTCTTAGAATTAATACTAGAAATACTCAAATATAGAGCAATACATACAAATGTGGGGCATATTCATCACATAATTCAAATAAATATTATTAGTTCATCATATCTGAAAAACTCAGCAATATAATTGGAAGCCAAATCTAAAAATATCTTTTCATAATATGGAAACATTCTATTTATTGTCTAATATATAGTCATGACAATTGTTTTTAAATTTTGAAAATGAAAAATAATTACTTTATCCACACTACTTATTCAATTTAATATAGAAACATTTCATACTAATGTATTTTAGAAATGGCATTGGCCAGTGATTATTATTTAAATATAACTTAAAATATAACTTATTTGAACCTGTCAATCAGACTCTATAGAGATGTATTTAGAAAGTGTCTCTGAAAGCAGTAGCTACAAAGTGTATGGCTGTGGTATTGAACTTACAGAACTGATAGTCACAGTTCCACTTGGGGCAGCTTCTCTAGCTTCTATGTCTTTCCGTTTTCTCATCTTTAAAACTAGTAGAATGTTGAGAAAACCACAGTAATAGGATTTACAGTGATTGTGTTACACAAGTGAATTCCATGTAAGCATTCACTACATGTTGGCTACTGCTAACTATTATTGTAAGTTTACATTTAAATGGCAGCTCCTTGACTACATTTTTAGAGAACAATTAAGCAATACCAAAGGCGTTTACATTGGCTATAAGTACTTTGAGCTAGAAAAGTTGTTGCATATATACATGAATGAAACATGTTTAGAAATTTGTGAAAGCCATTATTTAGCATTTTATGCATATAAGCCTCTTTTATTTGTATTTCTTGTTCTTCTGTCTCATCTCACAATATCTAAACTAAGATTTTTTTCTTTTTAGGAAAATTAATTAATAATTAATTAATCTAGATCCTTTACTACCCAACTAACCAGGGGAGAGTCATGCCCTCACCCTTCTTTTCATATTCTTTATTTAAAAAATCATAAGGATGATGGATCCTTGCTCCTCAGATTAGGGTCCTCATCCAGTAGTGCCGTCTGGGAGTTTGTGTGCAGTGCAGAATCACAGGGCCCGCCCCAGATACCTGAATTATAATCTGTATTTTGACATCACCCTCAAGTGATTCACATGTTCATTAGAACTTGGGATCATCTAGGTAACTTTGAAGTCTGATTCTGCTGTAAATGAGGTATATCTACCATAGGGACCCACTTACTTTGTTGTAGTGCGCGCGCGGGCGCACGGAAGCAGGGACGCGAGGGTAAGGGAATGAGGAAAAGAAGAGAGGATCAAAGGATGGGGACGGGAGGGACAACACGAGCGGTGCCCATATTGCCACTTTATTTCTCACATGCAAGCAGTTTTCTAGAAACAGGCACAACTAAGAGAAGGGTTTTTTTCTAGACAAAACTTGTTCTGTTCTCACAGTTTTTGTTACAACATTTTCCTGGGAACTTCACATCTCTTCTTATTGTTATTATAAGAGTGCCGAAGTGTGAAGGACATTTGTATAACAACATCTCAACTCAAGAAGCTTGAAGGACGTTGGTGCAATAACATCTTAATTCAAGTGAATTAACCTCTGAGGAACTGGATCAGCTGCAAGGGTTGCAAGGGCACGAGAGCTTTGCTCCATACGCTCGTCTCACTAGCTCCTTGCTGCTGCTCACCACACTTTGTGGACCCATTTGCAGTATAAATATACTTGTTGATATTAGACATATGTAATGAATCTACTGATAACTATGGAGATAATATTTCCTTTGGAGAGTGTAAAAATGTGATGCATGAGGAAGAAGGGGGGGCATCCTTTCATAAGGAAATGCTAAGAGTCCACTTACACTTCTTTCATAATCTGCTTCTCAAGTAAGATTTTAGTCACCAGCATGTTTGACAGTAAGACCTCCCAACTGACCTTCTAATTAATAGGCTCTGTCCTCAAAAAGAAGCATTCAAAATTGGATTACAATAATTCATTTTTCTTATAGTCTTTTACTTAATGGTAACTTAAGTGGAAAGTGATGTTCTTAATGACAAAGAGAAGCATATTTTTCATATCTGAATAAAAAATGGACTTATTAATGTTATTTATTGTATAGTAAAATAATCACCATTATCATTATTTTTCAGTCATTCAATTATTCTTTTTTAATGTTTATTTACTTATTTTAAGAGAGACAGCTTGAGAGCACTGATACATGAGGGGGAGAGAAAATCCCAAGCAGGCTCCATGCTGTCAGTACACAAATCAGTGTAGGGCTCAATCCCACAAAGAGTGAGACCATGACCTGAGCTGAAATCAAGAGTAGTATGTTCAACTGACTGAACTGCCCACATTCCCCTCAATTATTTTGATAACTATTCAATTTTTTAAGGTTTATTTAATTCCAGTTGGTTAAATGATGGGAATTAAGGCAAGCATTTGTTGTCATAAGCGCTTGGTATTGTATGGAAGTGATGGATCACTAAGTTCTACACTTGAAACTAATATTACACTGTATTTAACTCTATGGAATTTAAAGAATTCCTTTAAATTAAATAACTAGTTTCAAAATTATTTTCTGCTTTTAGCCTATTCTAAAACTTTCAAATCAGTATCAAGAAGTCTTAGATGTGGAAAGCAGTTGCCTTAAATGTATTGTTTCATATGGAAATATTTTCTGGCATGAAGAATGTATCACATTAATAACATTAAACATGGATTTTTCAAGGTTACAGAGGACAAATAGAATGCTACAATAATTTAATGTTTTATAGTTTACTTCTGAGTATTGTTTTTGAGGTCAGAGCTTATAAATTAAAAGACCAATTCAAAAGCTATAACTGTCAGGAAAAGATTGACTAGAACCTACAAATGAGTCACAAAGACAAAAAGAAAAAAATACGTATATTCTTGAAGGACCAGGCAGAAAGAGTCTAGTTACAATGTAGTGAATTGTGTCAACAGGAAATGGTCATCCTTTTGTTCATTTAGATGTAATCTGTGGCCATGCTGGGGCATGTCCAGAGTTGGATGAGTAGGTCCAAAGACTGGATTCGAATCTTAGATCGGAACTATAACTATAGATGCAATCTTTATGAAAATGCAAAACTGTTTTGCCCTGGAGTCTCTTCAAATACTAATTGGTTGCAATAGCACCTGTCTCTCCATTTTATTAAATTAATTGGATAAACCATGCACAGCTCCAGGTACAGAATAGGCGCTCAACATATGATAGACTGTCAGTCTGTATTCAGTTATTGGACCACGATCATGAATCCTGTTCCTTTTATTTCTCTAGGGCTGTGTGATTGGATAGAAACCCTCTACTTGTGGTGTCTAGTTACTGGTATTTCTCAGTACTTCTTCAATGGGCACAGACAATGCAACTCATGCCCATGATTTTCTCCTGCTGGGCTTTCCTGGGTCCCAGGTTCTTCATCTATCTCTCTTTATGCTTTTTCTGGTGATGTACATCCTCACAGTGAGTGGTAACATGGCTATCTTGATGTTGGTGAGTACCACCCCCCAGCTACATACCCCTATGTACTTCTTTCTGAGCAACCTCTCCTTCTTGGAGATTTGGTATACCACAGCTGCAGTCCCCAAAGCCCTGGCCATCCTTCTGGGGAGAAGCCAAACCATATCATTTACTGGCTGCCTTTTGCAGATGTACCTTGTTTTCTCATTGGGCTGTACAGAGTATTTTCTTCTGGCAGCCATGGCTTATGATCGCTATCTGGCCATCTGCTATCCTCTCCATTATGAGACCATTATGAACAGCCGGCTGTCAGTACAACTAGCCCTGGGGTCCTGGGTGTGCGGCTTCCTGGCCATTGCAGTCCCTACAGCCCTCATTAGCACCCTGTCCTTCTGTGGTCCCCGCACTATCAACCACTTCTTCTGTGACATTGCACCCTGGATCTCCCTGGCTTGCACCAGCACACAGGCAGTGGAACTCGTGGCCTTCGTGATTGCTTTTGTGGTCATCCTGAGCTCATGCCTCATTACCCTGGTCTCCTACTTGTATATCATCAGCACCATTCTCAGGATCCCTTCCGCCAGCGGCAGGAGCAGAGCCTTCTCCACATGCTCTTCGCATCTCACTGTGGTGTTTATCTGGTTCGGGTCCACCATCTTTCTTCACGTCCGCATCTCCATAAAAGAGGCCTTGGATCTGACCAAAGCCGTGCATGTCCTCAACACCGTGGTGACTCCAGTTCTGAACCCCTTTATCTACACTCTCCGTAACAGGGAAGTAAGAGAAACTCTGCTAAAGAAATGGAAAGGAAAATAAACTGCCCCCAATAAAAGATCTCTGTAAATAATGTTTTTCTCCAAGTACGATATGGAGGGAAAATGCAAGTGTTCCTTGATATAGGAGAGAAAAGAAACTGAAGGAAAAAAAGTAAACTACATACACTTGTTCCACTTTTTTAAAAGTTTATTTTTTAAGTTTATTTATTTATTTAGTCTGTGTGTGTGTGAGAGAGAGAGAAGAGAGAGAGAGAGAGAGAGAGAGAGGGAGGAGAGGCAGAAAGAGAAGAGAGAATCTCAAGCAGGCTTTGCAACCTGCAGATCCAGATGCAGGGCTTGGACTCACTAACCACTAATTAAGGTAGAATCATGACCTCAGCCTAAACCAAGAGTCCTAGGCTTAACCTACTGATCTGCCCAAGTATCCTGGTTTACTTCTTTATATATGATTGGAAACAGTTCATAATTAAGTCAATTGGATTTTTTTAAGAAGAAAGTACACTGAGTTAGATTTGTCCTTGACTTTCATTTATAAAATTAGGTACTCACGAGAAGCATGTGTTACTAAATAAATTCTTATATCTCTTAAAGACTTCTTTGACCATATAAGTAAAAACTTTTGAGAACTGTATTTGTGAAATGTGAAGTATAAAATATAGTGAAAGTTTGAATGGATAGAAAGAAAACTGAAATCATAGTGTGCAATTATTTCAACATACTGTTTTCTAGATAAAATACAGTAAAATAGATACATATAAAAATGGTAATTATCATGGCACCTGGGTGGCTCAGTTGGTTAAGCGTCTGACTTCGGCTCAGGTCATGATATCACGGTCTGTGGGTTTGAGCCCCACATCCAGCTCTGTGCTGGCAGCTCAGCGCCTGGAGCCTGCTTCAGATTCTGTGACTCCCTCTCTCTGTCCCTCCTCCCCTTCTCATGCCTTCTCTCTCTCTGTCTCTCAAAAAATTTTTGAGAAATTATAATTATCAAATGCCACATTTGTTTAACAAGGATAGTGTACAAAGCAATGTAAAAAACAGGAGATGAAAAGTGAAAAGTACATGAAAAGAACTGCAGGAGAGTTTGAATAAAGCAATAGAAGTACCTTACATAATATTTTGTCACTAGAAAAGAAAAACACTAATTGTAATTGTTTGCAAGTCACCAAAGTTAGAATATCCAATGGCTTCAGAAGAAAAAGAACTATTGGGAAAAGTAATTATGATAGTTACTTGATTTCCCTCTGATCCCATCTCTTAGGGAGTAAAATACTTTCCTTTTGAGCCATCAACACATCAAAGGTTTATTTCCCTTTTCTTATCCCATTTTCCATGGCTGTCTGTTACTGGCAGCAAACAGAGGCTTGGCAGACAGAACCAGCCTGGAGATATAACAGATCCTGTTCTGCATTAGCTTACACATGTACAAATAGGAGTGCTTCTCAAAGGAGAAAATCCTACGAGACTGAGTACCAGCTATCTCTTGGATCTTGAATGTTTGTACTATTTGAAATTAACTGAGAGAAGGATGCAACAAGAAGGCTATATATTCAAAGGGAATAGAAGAAAAGATTTCATGGTAAAAGTCATAATATAAATTTTCAAAAACTATATTATATTGAAAGTTTGCCACATAAAGTACCATAATGAAATGATGTACATGTAATCTGTCTTCCTTGATTTGCTATGTGCATGTGTTTACTAATATTTTTGAAGATATTATATTGGAACTTATAAGACTTATTTGTCAGAGGAAGTTTTGTAGTTCTATTTCTTTAGACTCTCTTTGCATTTTTGGTGCTCTTAATAGCTAATAAAATTGTATTTTCTTGAAAAAACTGTAAAATCTGTATTGGTTCTTATTTAAAGTTTTGGGAGAATTCTTCAGTGGGCTTGCGTATTTTGTGACAGGAGTCTTTTAGTTGTGTATTGAATATCTTCAATGGTGTTGTTACTATTTCTATTACCTATTGAATCTTGATTGAATATTGTTACTATTTAAAAAAAGACAACAAACCAAGAATAGAGAAGAATGTAGAGACTTGGACAAAATGCCAAGATTAAGGAACTTATTACAGATGAAAGAACAAAATAAAGCCACAGCCAGAGATCTAAATGAAAGAAATATAGTTAACATGCCTACTGGAGACTACAAAGCAACAACCATAAGCATGCTTGCTGGGATTAAGAAAAGAATGGAAGACTTCCAGGAGACCCTTATCATGGTGGGGGGAGGGGGGAGAAAAGTAAAAGATTCAAGCAGAACTGAAAAATGCAATAACTGAGATTGGATACAGGAATGCATTGAATACAGCAATGCATACAAAGCTGGAAGAAGCAGAACAAATATGTGACGTAACAGACAAATAATGAAAAATAATTAAGCTAAACAAAAGGGACAATAATTATGGAGCATGAAAATAGACTCACGGAACTCAGTGACACCATTAAATGTAATAACATACATATCATAAGAGTCTAAGAAGAATGGAGAGAAAATTTACTTGAAGAAATAGCTTAAAACTGTCTTATACTGGAAAAAAAAAAAAAAACAGACATCCAGGCCCAGAAGCCAGAGAAAATTTGCATTAAAATCAATAAAAGCAGGTCAACACCAAGACATATTGTAATTAAACTTGTAAAATATAGTGATAAAGAAAATATCTTAAGAGCTGAGCCAGAAGACTTTAACTTACAAAGGAGGACACATAAAGCTAATTTCCATGCATATCTCGCCACTGAAATTTTGCAAGCCAGAAGGGGGTGTCATGACATATTCATGTTGTAAATGGGAAAAAATATGCAGTTAAGAATACTCTATCCAGGAAGGCTATCATTCAGAATAGAAGGAGAGATAAAGAGTTTCACAGAAAATAACAAACAAAAAGAGTCTGTGAACACTATCCAGCCCTCAAAGAAATATTGAAGGAGATTGTTTGATTGCAAAAAATAGACCCAAAGTGACAAAGGCAACAAAAGATCAAAAACATCTTGGTGTGTCTGGGTGGCTCAGTTGGTTAAATTTGGCTCAGATTCTGATCTCACAGTTTGTGGGTTAGAGCTCTGCATCAGGCTCTGTGCTGACAGCTCAGAGCCTGGATCCTGTTTCAGATTCTGTATCTCCTTCTTTCTCCATGCCTCCCTGCTAGTGCTCTGTCTGTCTGTCTGTCTGTCTCTCTCTCTCTCTCTCTCTGTCTCAAAAATAAATAAAAACATTAAAAAACACAAATTAAAAAAATAAAATTAAAAAAATTCTCCAGAAACAATGACAAACAATAAAATTGGACTAGAAACATCTATCAATAATTACTCTGAATGTAAATGGGCTAAATACTCTAGTCAAAATCAGAATGGATTTTTTTCTTAAAAAGGCCCGTCTATAAGCTGCCTACAGACACCTGGAGATTCAAAGTGTTGTGATGGAATATTTATAATAAAAATGGACATCAAATGAAATATGGACTAGCAATATATATGTCAGAAAACCTAGCCTTTATGTTTTTCTTTCTTTTTTTTTTTTTATATAAACTTAACATTCAGCATGGAGCCCAACACAGGTCTCAAACTCATGACCCTCAGATCAAGACCAGAGCCAAGGACAAGAGTCATATGCTTAACTGACAAAGCTACCCAGGCACATCAGTAAAACTAGAGTTTAAAACAAAGAATGTAACAAGAGATAAACAAGGGCACTATATCATAAAAAAGGGGAAAATCCAAAATCGAGTTGTAACAATCGTAAATATTTATGCACCCAACAAAGAGCACCCAAATGAATAAAACAATAGCAAACACAAAGGAACTAGTTGATAATAATACGATAATACAATAATACAATTAACGTCCCACTTAGCAATGAACAGATTATTTAAACATTAAACCAACAAGGAAATAATGTCTTTGAATGACACATTGGACCAGATGGACTTAACAGATATATTCAAAACATTCCATCTTTAAACAGCAGAAGACACATTTTTTAAGCACACACGGGATTTTCTCCAGAATACATTACATATTGGGTAACAAATAAGGCCTCAACATGGACAAAGATATTGAGATCATATCATGAATATTTTCTGACCACAACACTATGAAACTTGAAGTCAACCTCAAGACAAAATTTGGAAAGAACACAAATATACAGAAGTTAAAAAAAAATGAACTGAGGGTTGGGGGGGAGGGGGGAGGGGGGAAGAGAGGTGGTGGTGATGGTGGAGGGCACTTAAGGGGAAGAGCACTGGGTGTTGTATGGAAAACAATTTGACAATAAAATATTATGGGAAAAAAAATAAATGTAAAAAAAAAAACACTAAAGGAGCCAAATAGGAAATCAAAGAAAAAATTAAAACATACATGGAAATAAATGAAAATGAGAAACCAATGATCCAAAAACTTTGGGTTGCAGCTAAAGCATTCATAAAAGGGAATTTATATAGCAATACAGGTCTAATGTAATAATAAAGAAAAACGTTAAATAAATAGCTAACCTTACATCTACAGGAGCTAGAAAAAGAACAACAAATAAAGCCTAATATGTACATTATACATATACATACATACACCTATGCATTATACATACACAATTACATATACATATACAATTGTAAGAGAATATTATGAAAAAATGCCAACTTATTGGACAACTTGGGAAATTTGGATAAATTTCTAGGAAGATACAAACTACCAAAACTGAAGCTGGAAGAAATAGAAAACCCATAGCCATCAAGGGCTATAAAGACCCAAAACCAGCAAAGAAATTTAAATCAATAATCAAATATAACAAACAAATATAAGCTCAGGGCCAGATGGCTTCACAATTAAATTCTATCAAACATTTAAAGAATAGGTAATATTTGTTCTTCTTAAAATATTTCAAAAATAGAAAAGGAAGGAAAACCTCAAATCCATTCTATGGTCCAGTATTACCCTGATACCAAACCCAAATAAAGACTCCACTACAAAAACACAAAAAACTACAGGCCAGGATCCATGATGATATGGATAATAAACTTCTCAATAAAATGCTAGCAAACCAAATCAAACAGTACATTAAGAATTATCCACCTTTATCAAGTGGGATTTATTCCTGAGCTGTAAGGGTGGGTTAGTATTCACAAATCAACATGGTAATAATAAAAGAAATGATTAAAACCATATTAGTTTCTCAATAGATGCAGAAAAATATTTCAAAAGGACTGCATACATTCATGAGGAAAATCCTCAACAAAGTAAGATTGAGGGAATATACCTCAACCTAATACAACTGTATACCAAAAAAAAAAAAAAATCCCGCAGCTAATACCGTCTTTAATGGGGTCAAACTGAGAGCTTATCCTGTAAATTGAGAAACTAGACAATGATGTTCATTTCCACCATTGTTATTTAACATAGTACTGAAAATCCTAGTCACAATGATCAGACTACAAAAAAGAAATAAAAGGAATCCAAATTGACAAGGAAAAAGTCAAACTTGCACTATTTGCAGATTATATGGTTCTCTATATAGAAAATGTGAGAGACTCCACCAAAAATTTGCTACAATAGATACATAAGTTGAGTAAACTCATGGTATACAAAATCAATGTAGAGAAATCTGTTGCATCTCTATATATCAATAATAAAGCATCCAAAATCAAAATAAAGGAATCAATCCCACTTAGAATTGTACCAAAAATATGATGTTGAGGAAAAAACATAACCAAAGAGGTGAAAACCCTGTATTCTGAGAATTATAAAATGCTGATGACATTAATGAAAGAGAACACAAAGAAATGGAAAAACTTTCCATGCTCATGGGTCAGAAGAAAAAATACGGTTAAAATGCTGATAGTTCCTAAATAATCTAAAATTTAAAGTAGCCCCTATCAAAATACCTAGAACATTTTTCACAGACCTGGAACAAACTATTCTAAAATTTGTATGGAACCACAGATGACCCTGAATAGTCAAAGCAATCTTGAAAAACAAAAGCAAAGTTGGAAGCATCACATTGTCAGGCTTTAAGTTATCTCCAGTGATGAAGACAGTATGGTACTGGCACAAAAACGGACACATAGTACAGAAACCCCAGAAATAAGCACACAATTGTACAGCCAGTTAAGCTGTGACAAAGAAAAAATGATATCTAATGGAAAAGACAGTCCTTTCAAAAAAATTTTACAGGGAAAACTCCACAGTACCATAGTACAGCCACTCTGGAAAATAAAATGGATGTTTATTAAAAATTAAAAACATAACTACCCCACAATCCAGCAATTGCACTACTAAGTATCCAAAGAATACAAAAATGATAACTCAAAAGGGCACATGCACCCCAATTTTTACAGCAGCACTATCAACAATAGCCAAATTATGGAAAGATCTCAAATGCCAAATGTCCATCAACTAATAAATGGATAGATATATATCCATATATACTGGTGAATGGATACATCGTCTGTATATATGGATATACAGGAATATTATACAGTGAATATTATTTGCTTTACAGGAATATTATTCAGTGATCAGAAAGAATGAAATCTTGACATTTGCAACAATGTGGATGGAACTAGAGTGTATTATGCAGAACAAAATAAGTCAGTCAGAGAAAGATGAATATATAATTTCACTCACATCACTCATATGTGGAATTTGAGAAACAAAACATAAAAATAGGAGAAGGAAAGGAAAAATAAGAAAATCAGCAAGGGAGGCAAACCATGAGAAACTCTTAATTACAGAGAACAAACAGGGTTGATGGAGGGAAGTTGGGTGGGGGGATGGGCTAAATGGGTGATGGGCGTTAGGAGGGGACTTGGTGGGATGAGAACTGGGTGCTGTATGTAAGTGATGAATCAGTGGGTTCTACTCCTGAAACCAATACTACACTGTATGCCAACTAATTTGAATTTAAATAACTATGTACTTTAAAAACAATAAAATAATAATAATAAAAGAATAAAACTGGACTACTTTCTTACACTATACACAAAAATAAATTCAAAATGGATTAAAGATCTAAATTGAGACATGAAACCATTAAAGTCCTAGAGGAGAACACAGTCAGTAACATCTTATTCTAAAAAATGTTAATTTGGGCACCTGGGCGGCTCAGCCAGTTATGCCTCCCACTTACGCTCAGGTCATGATCTCTCCGTTTGTGGGCTCAAGCCCCGCCTCCGTTTCTGTGCTGACAGCTCAGAGGCTCCAGCCTGTTTTAGATTCTCTGTCTCCCTCTCTCTCTGCCCCTCCCCACTCCTGCTCTGTCTCTGTCTCAAAAATAAATAAACTACAAAAATTTTTTAAAGTTTATTTATTTTGAGAGCGAGAGCGTGAGAGCAGGGGAGTGGCAGAAAGATGCACAATAGGGAGCAAATGAACAAATAAATGAACATAGGGAAAAAAAGAGTCAAACCAAGAAGTAGTCTCTTAACCAAAGATAACAAGCTGCTAGTTACCAGAGGGTAGGTAAGTGAGGAGATGGGGATTAAGGAGTGCACCTGTTTTGGTGAGCATGGGGTGTTGCATGAGTGTTGAATCACTGATTTGTGCACCTGAAATTAATATTACACGGTATGTTAAATAATTGAAATTTTATTTCATTTAATTTTTTAATGTTTATTTATTTTTGAGAGAGAGTATGTATGTGTTAACTAGAGAGGCAGGGCAGAGAGGGAGACACAAGTTCTGAAACAGGCTCCAGGATTTGCTCTATAAGCCCAGAGCCCAATGCGGAGCTTGAACTCACAAACTATGAGATCATGACCTGAGCCGAAGTCAGATGCCTAATGACTGAGCCATCCACTCACCCCTTAAATAACTAGAATTTTAATTTTATAAACTTAAAAAAATAAAGTAAAATGATTCATACCAGAGTGGAGGTAGGAGAGGGATGTGTGAAATACATAGACGGAAAGGATTGACTTCACTTATGATGAGCACTGGACAATGAGGTATAGAATTTTCAAATCCCTATATTGTACACCTGAAACTAATATAATGCTGTGTGTATGTTAATTATACCAGATTCAATAATAAAACTAAACTAAACTAAATTAAATTTTTAAAAAGCCATTCAAGATTGCAAGTGAACTTCCTCGGGTAATTTTCACTCCTTGGTCAAGGATCAAATTAGGTTCATATTTAAAGGATGTCTTTAACAAAGGGAGGATCCCTCAAAGCTTTCTGAAGAATTGAGAATTATTATCAAGGCTATGATTCTAGGTTACTAAGTCCTTATCAGCTGGTGCACATGCTTGTAGGGCCTGGTGAAGTCCAAAAAACTGGCTGTGGGAAGCAGAATCCTGAGGACAATACTGGAAAGCCAATATGGTCCTTTCATAAAACAGAAAAAGCTTTCAAAATAGCAACTGATCTTGTAAAAACTATTCCTGGAATCTTTGCCTGAATCGATGGAACTCACATTTGAATATGCAAACTAAAGAAGGAGGAATCTTTGGAGACTTTAAGACCATCTGGAAGCTCTTTCTAGGGGGTTCTGGGTTGATATCACCCAAACTCTTCTCGCTTCACTGTTTTTAAATGTATCATCTCCTGAAGTTAGTGGATTGAGAAAAAGATAAAAAATAGAACCAAAGGCCACCAGTCTGACTGAACTCATAACCATAGCTGAGCACTTGGAGAGACCTTTCAAATAAGACCACAGACTACAATCCATGAAGCAACTGACCTTACCGCTTACAACATTTCCAAAGTCAGGCCCCTACATTAATACCTGTGCTTTCCACATCTCATCCTTATATGAGTCCCTCATCAGAATGCTGGCCCAGTGGTGGATGCCTCATTTATAATCAACTAGGACACTGAGAAAAAGCTTGTCCTCCAAGAGTTTATTCAACTTCATTCACATCAACTGAAGTGTCCCCATATCTAGCAGGAGAGGAGAAGAGAGAGGAGGAGACACAGAATCTGAAGCAGGCTCCAGGCTCTGAGCTCAGCACAGAGCCTGACTTGGAGCTTGAACTCACTGACCATGAGATCATGACCTAAGCTGATGTCGGACACTTAACTGACTGAGCCACCCAGGCACCCCTATTCTCTCTAGTTTAAACTCCACAGATATAGGACAAAAACAAAAACAAAAACAAACAAACAAAAAAAACCACTTCCTTCCTTCACAGAAGGATATATAACATAACTCAGAGAGAGTTTCTATCTCAATGAGTAGAAAGGTCTCTGGGACATTTCTCAGAATTAAACACTTCTTTGTGCTATGTAACACAAGTCCAGTCAATCTATTAATTAGGTAAAAATCTCTACATTTAAAGGGCTAATCTATTTTGCCCCCAGCGAATACCTCACCTTAAAATTTCCTAATGAGCATGAACTCGATCTTTTATATTCCTTATGATCTGTTCTTGATATCTAAGAAGAATGATTCCAACAGAGACTCCTAATCTAACTAAGGCAAACAAAAAATTATGGGCCACTTCTAATACTGGAATTATGAGAATAAAAAAAAAATACAGAGCCTGTAAACACCCAGAGAGACACAACTAAATCTCTTCCTCAATCACCTGCATATCCATTAAAGCCTGAAGTCACACAAGGCTTTACACCAATGTTAGAAGACTAGTCATCCCATGCACTAGCTCCTGTAACATACTAGTTTACTGGTTGTTAAACCTGTTGGGCTGGAGTGGTTATTTTTTCCAGACTTGAGAGCTATTAACAAGAGAATTATTCCCCTTTCCCAGTTTTTAGATTGTTGTATTTTCATTTTCATTTGTTTCCATATATTTTCTAATTTCTTCTCTAATTGCCTGATTGACACAAGCATTCCTTAGTAGGATGGTTTTTAACCTCCACATTTTTCAGGTGTTCCAGACTTTTTCCTGTGGTTAGTTTCAAGTTTCATAGCATTATCATCTGAAAGTGTGCATGGTATGACCTCTATTCATTTATACTTATGGAGGGCTGCTATATGCCCCCCCCCCCAGTATGTGATCTATCTTGGAGAATGTACCATGTGCACTCGAAAAGAAGGTGAATTTCCTAGCTTCAGGATGCAGAGTCCTAAATATATCTATCCATTCCATCTGTTCCAATGTGTTGTTCAGGTCCATTGTTTTTTTAGTGAGTATCTGTCTGGTTGATCTATCCATTGCTGTAGGTGGAGTATTAAAGTCCACTGCAATGAGCACATTCTTATCAATAAGATTGTTTCTGACTGTGATTAATTGTTTTATGTATTTGGGCGATCCCGAATTTGGCACAGAGATATTGATAATTGTTAGCTCTTCCTGATGAAGAGATCCTGTAATTATTATATAATGTCCTTCTTCATTTCTTTTTACTGTCTTTACCTTAAAGTCCAGTTAGTCTGATATAAGTATGGCTACTCTGCCTTTATTTTGGTTTCCAGCTGCATGATAGATATTTCTTCATCCCTTTACTTTCAATCTAAAGGTATCTTCAGGTCTAAAATGTGTCTCTTGTAGACAGAAAATACATGGATGTTGGTTTTTTTTTTTATCCATTCTGCTACCCTGTGTCATTTGGTTGGAGCATTAAGTCCATTTACATTCAGTGTTATTATTGAAAAATGTGGATTTAGAGTCATTGTGTTCTCCCTAGAATTCTTGTTTATAGTGGTGCCTCCGGTACCTTGTATTCTTTGCAACATTTCCCTCATAGAGTTGTAGGGCTGGTTTGGTGGTGATGAATCTCTCAATTTTTGTTTATTTGGGAACACCTTTATTTCCCCTTCTATTTTGATTGACAGGCTCGCTGGATAAAGGATTCTTGGCTGCATGTTTTTTCTGTTCAACACATTGAGGACTTCCTCCCATTTCTCCTTGGCCTGCCAAGTTTCATTATATAGGTCAGTAACCACTCTGTTAGGTTTCCCTTGGTATATGAGCGCCCTTTTATCCCTAGCTGCTTTTCAGAATTCTCTCTTTATCTTTATATTTTGCCAGTTTCACTATGATATGTTGTGCCGAAGTTTGATTCAAATTATGTCTTAAAGGTGTTCTTTGTGCCTCTTGAATTTGAATGTCTATTTCTTTCCCCAGATTTGGGAAATTCTCCGTTATAATTTGGTCTAGTATCCTTCAGAACCTTTCTCTCTGTCTTCCACTTCTGGAATTCCTATGATACAGATGTGTTCTTTTTTATTGTATTACTCAGATCTCAAATTCTCCTTTCCTGGTCCTGGATCAATTTCTCTCTCTTTTTTTCCACTTCCTCTTTTGCTAGAACTATATCTTCTAATTCACCTATTCTTCTCTTTGCTTCTTCAATCCTTGAGGTGGCTGCCTCCATTTTATTCTCACCTCGTTTATCGCCTTTTTTTCACTTGTCACTCCTATTTTCAAAGTTCCTAGTCATTGTCTCAGTTGCTTTTTTGATGCTTTTCTCAACCCCAGCGATTAATTTTATGACAAGTTTTTAAAATTCTTGTTCAGTCATGTTGTTTAGGTCTGTGTTGAGCAGTTCTGTGGCTATGACTTCTTCCTGAAGGTTCTTCAGTGGAGAGTTCCTTCGTTTTGTCATTTTGGCTGGTTTTCTGTCTCTTGTCAGTTAGTAAAAGCTTGTGTACTGTGCACCTGTTAGTATTGCTCTGTTAAAGAGGCTTATTGACTGTCCAGGGCCTGTCATTTCAGGAAATATTCCTTAATGGTGTCTCTCAGTTTTTCTTGTTGTGCCTTTGATTATTTTATTTCCCTACTCAGTGATATTTGGGACTTGCCATCAGGCACACGTTGGCTTGTTTCTTAGGGTAGCCCTGAGAAGGAAAAGAGACAGACAAACACAGAGGGAACAGAAGCATGCAAATGCACAGACAAATCAAACAAACAAACAAATTAAAAGGGTAAGAGGAAGGAAAGAAAATGGAGAGGAAAGATAAGAAAAAAATAAAGGGGGACAGAGACAACAAAGGACAATGGACAGTCTAAAAGTGTGTAACCAGTTGAGGGGGAGATAAGGATGAGATATGGGAGAATATATCTATATTGCAAAAAAGAAAAAAAGAGGGAGAAAGGAGAATGTAAAATAAGGAGTAAACATTTAAAAAAATTTAACGTAAAAAAGGTAATAATAAAAAATAAGTACAAAAAAAAAAGAAAAGAAGGGGAAAAAAAGCAGCAGCTCCCCCTCGAGGATAGGTGTGGTTTGGTGTAGTAGGTCTCGGGGTTCTGCTCTCAGAGGCCCTGCCTTGATGGCTGCAGAGAGTAGAATAGTGGCACCACAAGCTCTACTGGAACTAAGAGCTGCTGGCCACTCTAATGAGTCTGAACTCCTTGTACTGCAGCTGAGCAAAGTTGTATTTTCCAGGCCTGCCTCATTACAAATTCCCAGTCCATGCACTTTTATGCTACCACAGATGAGATGTACTTGCTTGGGTGGCTGGCTTCTTAGCTGGTATCTTGTAGGGGGAGGGAGCGGTTTCTCTAGGTGCTGGCAGGGAATTTTGCTGCTGCTGCAGGAGGCGAAGTGCACACCCCTACAGACCACCGCTGACTCCCAGGCCCCAGCCAGGATAGTGATCAATCCAGTAGGGGGAGAGATCAGATTCTCTTGGCACTGGCCGAGATTTGTGCTGCCGCTGCCTGAGGCAAGGAGCGCTGCAGGAGGTGAAGTGCATGCCCTCACAGAAACCACCGCCAACTCCCAGCCCCCAGCCGGATCATGATCATGTAGGGGGAGGGATCCGTTTCACTTGGCTCAGGCCAGGATTCTCGCTGCTGCTGCCTGAGGTGCCGGGCACTGCCAGAAATACACTGTGTGCTCCTGCAGCTGAAGTGCGTGCCCCCCGCCTCCGCTGCCAACTCTCTGCCAGGATCGCATAGGGGTGAGGGCTATTTTTTCCCTGTTGGCACCCGGGATTCAGGATTCGCACAGCCAATGATGGAGGTGAGATGTGCTGTGGAAATGAGGTGTGTGCTCCCACTCCCGCAGCTGGGGCCTAAGTGCGCACCCCCGGCACTGCCACAGCTGTGGCCACCTACTCCCTGCTGGGATGGTGCAGGGGTGGAGGCTGTTTTTTCCCTTGTACCTCCGGGTTCAGGATTTGGGCTACCCAGCAATTATATATGGAGTGAGAGTTTTTCTCTCCAAGCAGGGTTAAATGTTCTTTATCTCTTCTCTAGAGACAGTACTATCGGCGTGTTCAGTTTCTCTTCTCTTCCCTTTGTCTCTCAGTGGCTCTGTGCACTTGCCCTGTGTTGGGCTGGAGCTCCTACCTCCCCTGCCCTTCTTGGGCTGGCCTGTTTTCCAGTCTCCCCAGTTCACACTCACTCACTCAGGCATCTTGAGGTTGTCTTCTTTCTGGAGTCTGTATTTTCTCCTTCCACTCTTGCAGATGATTGTCATGTCTTTCTCAGTTTGATAGATGGGGCAGACGGAGTTTACAGAGCTCCCTTCCTCTCCACCATTTTGGATCCTCCCCAACTTAATTTTTTTTAAAGAAAGGCTAAAATAAGAACTGCCTGACATAAGACTAGCTAGCTATTCTGCCTATAACTTACTTGTTCATGAAAGAAACAATCAAGCCCTGGGAGTACTCGTGAAAGAACATGGCAGTAAGTATATGTCTTTTGCCTATTACAGCACACAATCTGATTCATGTGCTTCCACCTATCCTAAGTGCTTTAAGGCTATAGCTTCAGCTGCAAAGTTTGTAGCATCTTTGGCAAATTGAACCCTAGGAAATGACATTTATTTACAGATTACATATTCTGTCCAAAGTCTTCTTAAGTCTGAACTGACTCAGCATTTCTCTAAAAAGGACTAACCTCCTATGAGATCCTCAACCTTTGTAATCTAACCTATAGCTTAAAAATTGCAATATTTTTAATCCTGCCAATTTATTACCCTACCTATGAGGATGAGTCCCATGACTGTGTGGTAACAGCATTTCATTTCATGATGCCATGTCTTGATTTATGAGATACTTGTTTTACTAATCCTAATTTAATTTTTTTGTTATTGAAGTGTTATACTATAAATATAGAAAAGAAGATTTCCAAGTTGACTCTGCCATTACTACCCAATATTAACTGGTTGAGAGGGGAAATATCCCACAATATTGGGCTAAATCATCCCAACCACGCTGACCTCCATGCCTTTACTGGAGTATGACAGTTTTGAAAGAAAATTGTTAACATTTATACCAACAGCTGGTATGCATTTGGGTTGTCCATAATATGAGGATATTGTATAAACAAAGGGCTTTCTTACATCTACAGGGGCCCAAATAAAAAAGGAATAACAAGTAAGTAAACTTCTGACAGCTATTCTCTTACCTTTTGAAATTGTAATTATTAAAACTGAGGCTCACACTAAAAACTTAAACAAAGTATAAGGGAGATACCTTGGCTGACTTTCACACAAGGAGTGTATTCAGAATTGTAAATACTGTAGTTAATGTAGTCTATTTTACTGCGACTAAAAATGATTCTATGGTGCCAGACTTTTGTCATCCAGACGTACTTGTAAAATGACAGTGGGTTCATCCTGAATCAGAGAAATCATGAGGGGTTTTAAGTCTAACAAATAATGCCATATGGCCAGTTGGTTCTTCCCAGCTTTCTGACAAACTTCATCTTTTAATTTTTTAATTCATCTTTACTCACCACAGTACATATAAACTGACTCAAATTTTAAATAAACATTGGTGGGGAGACTTTTGTACAATCTTGAAAGCACTTTACAACTAATGTCTATTTTGTCATGCCCATAATGTTGGAAAAGCTGCTTTCATCCCTAGAGCCTTCAAACTTCCTCCCTCTGAAAATCTGAGCACCTCTAGTTGGATTTCATTTAACTACCACTTACTATGTGCTATCCATATGTTCTTATTGTATTTATGTTCTTTGTGTGGGTTGAAGATACCTTTTATAGCAAGCTGATGTCCTCACAGTGCCATAAAAAGGTTCTAGAAAACATGTTTTCCAGTCGGGGTATGCTCTCCAAGATCTCCATTGATAAGGACACTACGACACTGAATGAATCATAAAAGCCTTAATGAATGTTTTGTAAACATCTTGGAATATGTACCACCCTCAACCAACCATCAGGCAACTTCATGAGAACAAATGGCATCCACAAACTTCATATATCTAAAATTGCTCAAATTACTGGATTCACTTTACCTAAGACATTGTCTTTGGCCTTGCCAACACTTCACAATACCTGTTTTGGAAAACATAAACTCAGTCTACATGTGACAGTCATCAGTAGACTAACGTCTATTTGCATAAAAATTTCTGCTGTTTTCTTGTTTACTCTAATAAACCCAGATACTATATGTCCTCAGTGTCTCATGCTAAAACCTATCATCAATAGGTTTGGTTTTTTTAGATTTATTTATTTATTTATTTATTTATTTATTTATTTATTTATTTCTCTCCATAATATTTTATTGTCAAATTGTTTTCCATACAACACCCAGTGCTCTTCCCCTTAAGTGCCCTCCTCCATCACCACCACCTCTTTTCCCCCCTCCCCCTTCCCCCTCAACCCTCAGTTCATTCTCGGCATTCAATAGTCTCTCAAGTTTTGCATCCCTCTCTCTCCCCAACTCTCTCTCCCTCCTCTGCTCCCCCTGGTTCTCCATTAGGTCTCTCCTGTTTTCCTGCTAGACTTATGAGTGCAAACATATGGTTTCTGTCCTTCTCTGCCTGGCTTACTTCACTCAGCATGACACCCTCAAGGTCCATCCACTTTCCTACGAAGGGCCATATGTCATTATTAATAGTTTATTGTCAAATTGGTTTCCATATTAACACCCAGTACTCTTCCCCACACGTGCCCTCCTCCATCACCACCACCTCTTTTCTCCTTCCCCCTCCCCCCTCAACCCTCGTTTCTTTTTCAGTATTCAATCGTCTCTCAGGTTTTGTGTCCCTCTCTCTCCCCAACTCTCTTTCCCTCTTCCCCTCGCCATGGTCCTCCATTAGGTTTCTCCTGTTAGACCTATGAGTGCAAACATATGGTATCTGTCCTTCTCCGCCTGACTTATTTCGCTTAGCATGACACCCTCGAGGTCCATTCACTTTGCAAACAAGCGTTCTTGTATCCCTGTTCAAAAGATCCTATTAGTCACAGCCTAGATCCTGGTGACTGGGTATTCTGAAAATGTCATCAGTAGAAGACAGCCCTCGAAATCCTATTGGAAGTGGTCTTATCAAAGATTCCTGACCACTGACACCGCTGCTAAGCTAGAAGGCACTGAGCCTTGTGTACACATTTCTCAGCTATAAAAGGCTCTACCTTACATGTGGTCCTATCTAAATAATAGGGACTTTTGATCAAATTGAGGAGGAAGGAAAGCAACTGACTTTCCTGTAGATCGTTTCCAACCAAGATGCAAATTCAAGACTCCATAAAAATTAAACATGGAGACCTTTTTTCTTCTCTTTCTTTCCTTTACTCTGACACTGACCTAGAAAGATCATGCCATCCTTTATATCTACCAGACCATTTTCAAAAAGAGTAACCTTTCAGACTGCTAGATTTGTCATCAAAATTTCTGACTGGTCCAGTATGCTAAAGGCTCCCTGGTTGTCCCTGTGACTAGTTTTTCTTGTATCCCCAATCTCATCATAAACGACATCAACTCCCCTTAGAAGTCACTTGCAAAGTCCAGCTTTAATGCCAGAATAACAAGTGCCTTGTTTTATTTTTTTCAATTATAATTGTACATGCTAATTAGACTCAAATATCTAAATAAATCATAGTGTATTTGCACTCTTAACTTCTTTTTTTTATAGTTTATTGTCAAGTTGATTTCCACACAAGCCCTCCTCCATGTCCATTACCTCCCTTCCCCTATCCCCCTGACCCTCCAGCCCTCAGTTTGTTTACAGTATTCAAGAGTCTTATAACTATCTAAATTGGATCTACCCACAATCATGAAAAACATACACTATCAGTACCCATTTTGGAGAAGAATTTAAAACTGTTTTATCTTAATTTCAGTATTTACTTTTCAAGTACACCAAAAACATAACTGACCCCTTTGTTGAACAAGGAAATGCAAGCAAACGAATCCACTAAGAGTATCATCTTAGTGGAAGAGTTTTTGTCCATCTTTATCTTTGTCTTTGTCTGTAGTGCTTGTCATTCTATTTGGTCTTAAAAATGCCTAGATGTTTGATACATAATCCAGCAATGCCTCTTACATTATCTGTGTCTCTAACTCTTAACAAACTAAGACACCTTATTAGTCAACTCCCCTGAATTACATTGTCAACTGAGAACAAATGAATGCAGTAAGAGTTATTTATCTCATCTTAACTGCCTAAAATAGAGTATAAGTTTCTCCTTTTGTAAAGGAAATTTAAAAGAAAATTTCCATTAATAAATAATCTATTACCAGGAATAGGGCTACTCCCAAATACTTTATTTTTCTACCAGAGAGACTTATCTTCCTAATGAGGCAACCTTTATTTAGTATGCCTCCTGCCCCTCATCTTTCAATATCTTAATGGTCAGTCATGTGATCAAGGTCAATATCAACAATAATAATTAGTACTGTTAATATATATCCTTCACATGATATCGTTAAGAAGAGTATTGTACTTTTGTGGATTTCCTGCTAAGAACACATAACCTTGGTGTAATCTTTAGAAAAAACTTCAGGCAAGTATGAATAGTGGAGCTTCTTACAAAGTACTAGATTTCAAACCTCTAATTGTCATTAAAAACAGAAAATTTAATAAGTGGTTTACAGTAAGGAGGAGTTCAAGGTAGCAGAATAAATAAATGTAATGTGGTATTTTGGAATAGGAAAGAACATTAGGTTAAAACTAAGAAAGTCTGAAGTAAAGACACTAGTTACTAATAATATGTACCAATATTGGTTCACCAATTTCAACAGATGTACCACATTAATATTAAATATTACTACTAGGGGAAACTGAAAATAAAGTACGTCTTTACATTTTTTCCAGTAAATCATTTTTCTACATAATAAATTTTAAGTGAAAAATGTAAATATCCCAATGCTGCAATGATTTTATTGCTCATTGGATTCATTGTGCCAAAAATTAAATTGGTATTTCATAATATATTTGAACCTACCAATATTTATTTTACTGTTATATATATATATAATAATATATATTATTTTACTACTAATATATTTACTAATACATTTTGAGATATTTAAATCCATTAAACTTTATATTTTGTTTTTTAATTTTTTGAATGTGTATTTTTTTTGATAGAGAGAGACAAAGAGAGAAGGAGCAGGGGAGGGACCGATAAAGAGGGAGGCACAGAATTAAAACAGGCTCTGAGCTCTCAGCACAGAGGGCTTGAACTCAGGAAAGACAATATTATGACCTGAGACAAAGTCAGATGTTAACTGACTGAGCCACACAGCTGCCCTTCCATTCAGTTTTATATTTTAGAAATGAACATAAATAACTAAATGATAAGACTTGTATTCTTATTGAGCACTTCCCTGCATTTTTTACATGTATGTAATTGGGTTTTTTGTTAGTAGAATTAATGCAATGTGTTTGCGTTATTTAGTCATTAAAATAAGCTGTTAGAAATCATGTACACTAGAGAATTGTGTCTTTCCAAGAATCAAAATTCCATTAAAATGACTTTCTTTTGTGAGAATGGGTGAGTTGGGGGTTGAAATAAAAGCACTTGAAAACAAAAAAAGAGCGGTTCCTGGATGGATCAGTAGGTTAAGTGTCCAACTCTTGGTATTGGCTTAGGTAATGATCTCATGGTTTTGTGAATTTGAACCCTGCATTGGCCTCTGTGCTGGCAGCATGGAGCCTGCTTGGGATTCTCTCTCTCCCTCTGCCTCTTCCTCACTCACGTTGTCTCTGTCTATCTCAAAATAAATAAGTAAACTTAAAAAAAAGAGGAAAATATATCCAGAATTTTGCTCAGATGCTTTCTGGAAACTGATACTTTTTCTTGGGAAGTCTGTAAAAACAGTCATGAAACTACTCTTTGTGTAAGTATATTATGATGATAAATACATTTCCCCAGCTTTATTGAGGTATGGTTGGAAAAGGTTGTGTGTATTTAAGGGATATTATATATTTTGATACATGTATGCACTTTGATCTGTTCACTACAATCAAACTAAATAGCATATTTATCATATCATGTAGCTAATTTTGTGTATTGTGTATATGTGGTGAGAACTGACATCTACTCTTTTACCAAATATTAAATATATGACAGAGTATCATTTAACTATACTCACCATGCTCTCTATTAGATTATCAGTATGGTAAAACTGAAAATTTCTACCTCTTTTCACCAATAACCATATTCTGGTAACCATTGTTCCATGATGTTACTATGAGTTCAAACGGGTGGGGTTTTGCTTTTGTTTTTGTTTTTATGCTGCATATAAATAAGATCATGCAATATTTGCCTTTATGTATCTGACTTATTTCACTCAGCATAATGCCCTATAGGTCTATTTATGTTGTCACAAATGGCAGTTTTCCTTCTCCTTTAAGGATGTGTAATATTGCATTATTTACATACACCGTATTTTCTTTATTCATGGACACTTAGTTCGTTTTTATATCTTGGCTGCTTTGAATAATGCTTCAAAGAACCAGGACACAGATATCTCACCAAGATGCCAATTTTATTTTATTTGGATATACATCCAAAAGTGGGATGGCTACATGATAGGGGAGATTTATCTTTGCTATTTTGAGGAATCTTTGTAGTATTCTCCATAATGGCTGTACCAATTTACACTCCAACCACAATGTACAAGGTTCCTTATTTTGTCACACTTGCCATAAAACTTGTAACTTTACATAATAGCCTACCTACCTTCCAATGTGAAGTGATCTCTTCTTGAGCTATGGGTTAGCATTTTCCTGGTGATTTGTTATGTTGAGCACCTTTTCATATTCCTCTTGACCATTTGTGTAAACAACACAAAATGCCTATTCAAGTTTTTGGCCCTTATTATTATTTTTACTAATAACTTTTATCAGTTTCTTTTATATTTTAGGTATTAACTCTTTATGATAAAAATGGTTTGCAAATATTTCTCCCATTTTATGTTTCTTTTTCATTTGTTGATGAATGCCTTTGCTGTTCAGAAACGTCAGTTGGATGTAGCCCTAATTATTTTTTTGGCTTTTATTATCTGTATTGTGTGTATCAAATCTACAAAATCATAAGTGATAACAATATGGAGGTGTTTTTCCCCCAGGAGTTTTACAGTTTCAACATTTATTTCTTAATGCATTTTTAGGTGATTGTTGTGTGTGGTGTAATATAGTTACTATTTAGGTTTTTTTTACTATATCACTTTATTTAATTTTTTGTCTAATATATTTATTTATTTTTGAGAGAGAGAGAGAAAGTGCAAATAGGAGAAGGAGAGAGAGGGAGAGAGAGAGAGAGAGAGAGAGGGAGAGAGAGAATTTCAAACAGGCTCCATGCCCACCCTGGAGCATGATATAGGGCTTGACCTCATGACCATGAGATCATGACCTGAGTCAAAATTGAGAGTAGATGCTTAAATGATTGAGCTACCCAGGTGCCCCTAATTTCACTCTTCTAAGTCTACTTTTTTCAGCAAAATTTATTGAAGAGACTATTCTTGCATAAGAAGCTTGGTTTATTGCTGGGTTCCCTCATATACTCCACTGGTCTATATGTCTAATTATTTTATAGGATTACTATACTGTTTTATTAATATAGCTTTGTTATGTAGTTTGAGATCAGGAAGTGTAATACCTAAAGCTTTGTTATTGTTAAAGGTTACTTTAGGGGCGCCTGGGTGGCTCAGTCGGTTAAGCCTCCGGCTTCGGCTCAGGTCAGATCTCACTTTGGTGGGTTCGAGCCCCGCGTCGGGCTCTGTGCTGACAGCTAGCTCGGAGCCTGGAGCCTGCTTCAGATTCTGTGTTTCCCTGTTTCTCTGCCTCTCCTCCGCTCATGCTGTCTCTCTCTCCCTCAAAAATAAATAAATATTTTTTCTAAAAAAAGAAAAAAACTAGCAAAAGGAAAAAAGAGAGTGGAAAGGGGCAAACCACAAATAAGATTAACTATAAAAAAAACCAACACTGATGGTTGCCAGGGGAAAGGTGGCTGGGGAGTGAGTTAAATAGATGATGAGGATTCAGTAGTGCACTCGTGGTGCGCAGCAGGTGTTGTATGGAACTGTTGAATCACCAAATTGTACACCTGCAATATTACACTATATATGTTAACTAACTGTAATTTAAATGAAAACTTAAAAAAATATCAGGCACATACCGTAAACCTAATCCTAATGCTAACCTTAACTGTAGGTATGAGGAAGGGGCTTCCTAGACACAAGATAAAGAAGAAATGAGAAACAGCCTACTTATCCTGTAGAAGACCCCAAACATTTAAGAATTGTTAGTATTTGTAAAATACTAACACAGGGACACAGGGCTCAAACCCACAAACTGTGAGGTCATGACCTGAGTGAAGCCAGACACTTAACTGACTGAGCCACCCAGGCGCCCCTGTTTTGTTTCTTAAATTCTACATGATTGAAATCATATGGTATTTGTCTTTCCCTGATGACTTATTTCACCTAGCATAATACTCTCTTACTCCTTCTTTTCTTACTTGCATTATTAATTTTTTTTATGACTAGTTGCCTTGACTGGGATTTCTAGTACTGTGTTGAATGGAAGTGGCAAGAGAGAGCACCACAGTATTGCTATGGGATCGTCATATATGACCTTTATTATGATGAGAATAGTTCCTACTATACCAAAATTTTAAAAACATTTTTATCATAAAATTATGCTGAATTTTTAAAATGCTTTTTCCTGAGTCTATTAAAATAATCATGATTTTTATCCTCCATTTTCTTCATGTGTGCATCACATTTATTGATTTACTTATGTTGAAATATCTTTGCATCCTAGGGAAAATCCTACTAATCATAGTGTCTGGTCATGGTGTTGAATTCACTTTGCTAGTGTTTGTGAGAATTTTTGAATGAATGCTTATCAGGGATATAGACCTGTAATTTCATCTTCTTGTAGTGTCCTTATCTGGACACAACATATATCAGGGTATCAGAGTAAAGCTAGTCTTGTAAAATAAATTTGGAAGAAACTTTTTCTATTCCCTTTTAAAGAGTTGAAGAGGATTGGCATTAATTCTTCTTTAAATGGTTGGTAAAAGTCACTAGTGAAGGCATCTGGCCCCAGTCTTTGTTGGGAGATTTTTAATTACTGATTAAATCTCCTTTCTCCTTTAATATTTTATTACTTATGATTTGATCTTGCTTGATTTTATGTTTCTAGAAATGTATTAATTTCTTCTACATTATCCCATTGGTTGACACACAATATTTTGTAATATTATGATTTTTTGTTTTCCCTGTGATGTTATTTGTAATGTGTTATCTTCAAATTCAGGTTTTGATTATTCTATTATTTCCCCCCTTTTGTTAGTCTAGCTAAAAGATTTTCAATTTTGTTTATCTTTTTAAAAAACAACCCTCAGTTTCACTTATCTTTTCTATTGCTTTCCAACCTGTTTTTCCATTTTTCTTGCTCTACTATTTATTTCCTCTTTCTTCTGTTTTGGGGCTTAGGTTTTTCTTTTTTCTAGTTCTTTAGGTATAAAGTTAGTTTGTTTATTTGATATCTGTATTTCTATTAATGCAGATATTACTCACTATAAATTTCCTTTTATGAACTTATTTTGCTCGATTCCATAAGTTTTGGTATGTTGTGTTTCAAATTTTTTTTGTTTCAGGATATTTTTATTTTTTTATTTATGTTTTTTGGATAAGTAGAGCATTTTATTAAGTAATTCCATTGGTCTTCTTTTTAATATGGTTTATTGCCAAGTTGGTTTCCATATAACACCCAGTGCTCTTTCCCACAAGTGCCCCTCTCCATGACCAACACTCCCCCTTCTCCTTCCCCCCTCCCTCTTCAGCCTTCAGTTTGTGCTCAGCATTCAAAATTCTGTCATGATTTGCCTCACTCCCTCTCCCCAACTCTTTCCCCCCCTTTCCCTTTCCCATGGATTCCTATTAGGTTTCTCCTGTTAGACCTATGAGTGACAAGATATGTTATCTGTACTTCTCTGCCTGACTTATTTCGCTTAGCATGATTCCCTCTAGATCCATCTATTTTGCTACAAATGGCCAGATTTCATTTTTTCATTGCCATATAGTATTCCATTGTGTATATATATATATATACATATATACCACATCTTCTTGATCCATTCATCAGTTAATGGACATTTAGGTTCTTTTCAAGATATTTTTAAATTTCTTTTTAAACATTTCTCTGACTTATTGCTTGTTCAAATACATGTTTTTTAATCTCCACATATCTTTAAATTTTTCATATTTCCTTCTGTTATTGATTTCTATTTTCATACCATTGGGTAAGAAAAGATGTTTTGTTTTTTTAATTTTTTAACATTTTTAATTTTTCAATAAAGACAGAAAGAGACAGAGGATGAGCATGGGAGGGGCAGAGAGGGAGACACAGAATCTGAAGGAGGTTCCAGGCTCTGAGCTGTCAGCACAGAGCCTAACATGGGGCTCAAACTCACAAACCATGAGATCATGACCTGAGCTGAAGTCAGATGCTTAACCGACTGAGCCACTCAGGTGCCTGAAAAGATGTTTTATGTAATTTAATCTTCTTGAAATTTGTAAGACTTATTTTTTGGCCTAATATATGGCCTATATATATTTGGCTTAATATATCTATCCTGGAGAATGTTTTAGATGTGCCTGAGAATAATGTTTATTCTATTCCTGTTAGATGGAGCCCTCTGTATTATGTCCTTTAGGTCTATTCATTCTAGACTGTAGTTCAAATGTCATACCAAACTGTACTTGTTGATTTTCTGTATGGATAAGCTATCAATTGTTGAATATGGGGCATTGATCATCCCTACTATTATTGTTACTATTTCTCCCTTCACATCTTTGTTTAATTTTGAATCTCCATATTTAGTTGTTTTTCAATTTTTATTCTCAGCTTATACTTCATGAATTTATTCCTATACTTACTTGGAGAATGAAGGAGTGTGCATTATAACATAAAGGAAAGAAAATTCTTGCAAATTATGGAAAGGAACCTGAGCAATGAACATCTAAATGTGTGAATGGAAGTCGTAAAACTAATAATGTGTTTATAAAGGGTTAACATCATCAAGTTGGAGGAGTATATCCCAAACCTCTCCCCCTTTCCCTCTGAAATAATTACTACCTATGAATAAAACAGCGTGGGGAGGATTCAGAGGTCCACCAAGGAATCTTTGACAGCACATCCCAACACTTATACTCAATAACCAGTGCTCATCACAAAAAGTGCACTTCTTAATCCCCATGACCTATTTAACCTATACCACCCATCTACCCTCTGGCAACCACCAGTTTGTTCTCTGTATCAAATCCTCTGTTTTTTGGTTTGCCTATTTTTCCCCCATGACTGTTTGATTTGCTTCTTAAATTCCACATGAGTGAAATTATATGGAATATTTCTTTCTCTGACGAACTTATTTTTTTTAACATTATACACTCTAGCTCCATCCACATCACTGCAAATGGAAAGGTATTCTTTTTTTAAAATAGTTTATTGTCAAATTGGTTTCCATACAACACCCAGTGCTCTTCCCCACAAGTGCCCTCCTCCATTACCACCACTTCTTTTCCCCCCTCACCCTCCCCGTTCTACCCTCGATTCATTTTCAGTATTCAATAGTCTCTCAGGTTTTGCGTCCCTCTCTCTCCCCAACTCTCTTTCCCTCTTCCAGTCCCCATGGTCCTCCATTAGGTTTCTCCTGTTCTCCTGTTAGACCTATGAGTGCAAACATATGGTATCTTTCCTTCTCTGCCTGACTTATTTCGCTTAGCATGACACCCTCAAGGTCCATCTACTTTCCTACAAATGACCAGATTTCATTCTTTCTCATTGCCATGTAGTACTCCATTGTATATATATACCATATCTTGATCCATTCAACACAGGATTATTATTCAGCCATGAATAAGAATGAAATCTTGCTATTTGATATGACATAGAGGATCCTAGAAGGATATAATACTAATTGAAATAAGTAAGTCAGAGAAAGACAACCTATATGATTTCATTCCTATGTGAAATTTAAGAAAACAAATGAACAAAGAAAGCAAAAATGAGGGGAAAAAAAGAAAACACATGCTGGAGGGTACATAGGAAGAAATGGATGAAATAGAAAAAGCGAATTAAGAGAACACTTATTTTGATGAGAATTGAGAAATATATAAAATTTTTGAATCATTAAATTGTACATTAGGATCCTTTTTAAGTTTTTATTTAAATTCCAGTTGTTCATAAAAACATTTTTTAAAAGGGGCATCTGGGTGGCTCAGTCAGTTTAGCCGCCGACCTCAGCTCAGGCCATGATCTCACCATCTGTGAGTTCGAGCCCCGCATCAGGCTCTGTGCTCACAGCTCAGAACCTGGAGCCCGATTCGGATTCTGTGTCTTCCTCTGTCTCTGCCCCTCCCCTGCTCACTCTCTGTCTCTCTGTCTCTCTCTCTCAAAATAAAATAAACACATAAAAATTTTTTAAAATAAATTTCAGGTGTTAATGTAAAGTGTAATATTAGTTTCAGGAATAGAATTTAGTAATACATCACTTACATACAACAACCAGTGCTCATCATAAGTGCCCTCTATATTAAAATAAGACTGTTAATTATAATTGGATATAAACAATCAAACAAATACAAAAAAAATATTTTTTAAAGTTTATTTATTTGGAGTGAGACAGAGAGAGAAAGAGAGAGGCAGAGGGAGAGGGAAAATCCCGAACAGCCTCCACACTATCAGCACAGAATCTGACATGGGGCTGGATCTCATGAGCCGTGAGATAATAACCTGAGCCAAAATCAAGAGTCAGATGCTTAACTGACGGGGCCAACCAAGTGCCCTCAAAATAAATTTTAAAAGCATAGGACACTATCAATGAAGTGAATAGATCACCTATGCAATGGGAGAAATAGTTAAATAACTGATAATGTTTTAAGATCCAGAATATAGGTAAAAACAAACAAAAAAAAAACCTCAATAACATAAAGAGAAAGAGCCTAATTAAATATAGACAAATAAATACACATTTCTCTAAAGAAGATTTAAAAAATCCAAATAATGCAAGAAAACATGTTGAATATAACAAGTTATTATGGAAATGAATAATAAATGTTCACATCAACTAGAGTTACTATAGTCAGAATATGAAAATTAAGTTTTGCAAAGATGTAAAGAAATTGACATCCTTATACATTGTATTCTTTCTTATACATTACATTGGCAGAAGTGTAAAATGGTGCAGCTGCTGTGGAAAACAATTTGGTAGTTTCTCAATAAAAGAAGAATAAAACTTCAATATTATCCAGCCATTTAATTTCTGCATATGAACCCTAAAAATGGAGAACATGTCTCAGACTAAATTTTTATATGGACATTCCTAATAGCACTATTTACTTTTGCCATAAGTTTGAAACAGTCAAATTAGTTATCACTTGATAAATGCATTAAAATGGTAGTATTATCATACAATGGAATATTATTCAGTCATAAAACTAAGTACAGTATTTTTACGTGCTACAACATAGCTAAACATTTAAAAATGACACTGAGTGAAAGATAAAAGACCACTTGAGTCCACTTATATGAATACACAGAATAGGCAAAGTCATAGAATCAGAAAGCAGATTAATGTTTGTTAGGGGATGTATGGAGGGAAATAAAGGACTGATTTCTTTTTTTTATGTTTATTTATTATTGAGACTAAGAGAAACACAGCATGAGTGGCGGAGGGGCAGAGAGCAAAGGAGACACAGAATCCTCAGCAGGCTCCAGTCTCTGAGTTGTCAGCACAGATCCCTACGTGGTGCTCGAACCCACAAACTGTGAGATCATGACCTGAGCCAAAGTCGGACGCTCAACCGACTGAGCCACCAGGGCACTCCAAGGACAGATTTCATAATGGGTACACAGTCTCATGTTGGAATTAACAAAATGTTCTGAACTACATAGTGGTGGTATTTGTACAACATTGTGAATGTATCCAATGTCACTAATAGTAAGTTTTATGTGTATTTTATGATAACCATATTTTAGTGATCAAAACCTTACTAAGAATCACAATGACAACTTAATGTACAAGACTTTCTACCAATTATTATAGGAATTTTAAAAATTAATTTATATATGTATATTACTGAAAGGAAATATCATGGGGTATGAAATGCATTTGTTTCAAGAATAAAACATATCATTCCATAATTATGCTATAAAAGTGGGAGAAGTATATGGTAAAATGCAAACTCTCTTTTTCTCACTAACAAATATATCTATTCATATAAGTAAACCTCCAAGTAAAGATAACAGCCATGACTTCACTAAAACACTTGTGGATATTTGGATATTAATATGTGTCAATAAAATATTAACAAAGTTGTATATATGCATATCCATTATAAGAAAAATCAATACTAATATCAAACTCTCATATAGCATATCCTATGCTAGGCACAATTCTGAGTATTTCATGTGCATCAACTCATTAGGATCTCTAGACTCCATTTAGTTCATTGGAAATAAAGTTCTGTAAGATTCCCCAGTTTAAATTCAATACTTGTCATAGTTTTTTACTATAGCAGGTGCTAATCATATAAGAAACTGTAAGGGTGCAGATTTGATTCGGGTTTCCCCTCTGACCTTGAAGGCCAGCTAACACCATTAACATTTCTGGGGGCGGGCCTAAAGATGGAGGTTAAGACTAGTCACGCCCTACATGAAGGTCCTAGTCACGCCCTACATGAGGGTCCTGGGCCCACTCTGTGATTGGTCAATACTCTAAATGTTGTGATTGGGTCCCGCCAAAAGTAACAAGTACTCTGATCAATGTGAATGGTTAAACCTGCTGTCGATAATATTGTATAATAATAATTGGATCACTGTACCTATGTCGTAATTTCCTGTAACTCCCCCTTCCCAAACTCATAAAAGTCCTACCCCACCTTTGTTCGGGGCTCTCTAGCTCTCTCCGTTCCACCAGCTTGGAGTGAGGAGAGACTCGGGTTCGAACCTGCAATAAACGACCCTTGCTTTTTGGCTTTGACTCTGGACTCTGGTGGTTCATTTCTGGGGGACTCCCGAATTCTGGGCATTACAAAACTTTATTAGAATTTCTGTATACATATAGTTATGCTTCTAATTAATAATCCAATATATTACTATAAATTAAAAGCTTTCTACATGAAGTTTGGTGCTTATATTTCTATCAGAGTATAGCACAATATAAATTACTTAGTTTTTTTGCTTCTTTTCCCAAGTTCATTTGGATATAGTTTATATATGTCATCATATAAATTGAAGGTATGCAATGTTTTGATTCAGTGAATTATATTATATATTACTAAATAACTTAATAATTAACTTATCTATTACTATATGATTACCACTGTAGAGTCAGTTGACACATCCACCATATCACATAATTACCAGTTATTTTTGGTGATGAGCATATTTAACATTTTTTAAAGTTTATTTGTTTATATTGACAAAGAGAGAACAAGAGCATAAGGGAGGCAGGGGCAGAGAGAGAGGGAGAAAGAATTCCAAGCAGGCTCCACACTATCAATGCAGAGCCCAATGCAGGGCCCAAATCTACAAAACTGTGAGATCATGACCTGAGCCAAAATCAAGTCTTGGATGCCTAACTGTCCGAGTCATCCAGGAACCCCAGGTCCTTTGCACATTTTTAATTGGATTATATGTTTTTTTCATTTGTGTGTGTCTTATTCAATTTATTTCATCAAAGCCATGTGGTTTTCAGTGTACTTATCTTTAACTACCTTGGTTATATTTATTTCCATGTATTGTTTTTGTTGTTATTGTGAATAGTGTTGTTTTCCTTATTCCTTTTTCACATATTTTGTTGTTAATGTATAGAAATGCACCCAATTTCTATATGTTGATGTTACATCCTGAAATTTATTAATACATTAATAAATAATACATGAATTTAAATAACACAATGAATTTATTAGCTCCAATATTTTTGGTGAGAATGTAGAATTTTCTCTGTGTATAACACCTACAAATAACAATTTTAACTTTTTCTTCCCAATTTGGAGGCCTTAAATTGCTCGAGGTAGGACTTCCAGCTGTATGTCAAATGAGAGTGTTGAGAGTGAGCACAATCGTCTTATATCTGATCTTAGAGGAAACACATTCAATACATCTTCTTGGAGTATGATTTTAGCTATAGGTTTGTCATATATGTCCTTTATTATGTTGAAGTATTTTCTCTGTATATCTAATTTGTTCAGGCGTTTTTTATAAGAAGAGCATGTAAAAGAGGATATATTTTATCAAATGTTTTTTTTCAGCTTCTATTGAGATATTATTCTATTTTTTTAAATTAGTGTGGAACATCAAATACTTTGATTTGTTTAGCAAATGCGAGCCGTCCTTGAACCAGAGCGATAAAAACTACTTGATCATGGTATTGATTCTTTCCATGTGCAGGTAAATTCTGTTTTCTGGTAATTTGTTGAAAATTTTGGCATTTTTTCATCAATGATCTTGATCTATAATTGTTGTTTGTTTGTTTAGTATCCTTATATGGTTTTAGGATTAGAGTAATCCTGACCTTTTATAATTAATTTGAGAGTGCACCCTGTTCTTCAGTTTTTTAGGAAGTGTTTGAGAAGGACTGACATTAACATTTCTTTAAATGTTTGGTAGAATAAACCACATAAAACAACTGATTCTTGGATTCAATTGTCTGGAGATTTTTGATTACTGATTTACATTACTCGTTATTTGTTCTTTTCTATTTCCTATTTCTTCATGATTCAGTGATGTTCAATTGTATGTTTCGTGTATAATTTGGTCTAGCACGCCTTCAAGCTCTCTGTCTTTGTCTTCCTCTTTAGGAACTCCTATGATATGGACATTGTTCCATTTAATTGTATCACTCAGGTCTCTGATTCTTCTTTCTTGCTCCTGAATCATTTTCTCTCTCTTTTTCTCAGCCTCCTGTTTTGCTATAACTGTGTCTTCTAATTCACCCATCCTCCTCTCTGTTTCTTCAAACCGTGCAGTGGCAGCCTCCATTTTATTATTCATCTCATTTATAGCCTTTTCTAACTTGTCACAGCTATTTTGATGTGCCTAGTCTTTGTATTAATATCTCCTCTGATAGCTTCTTTGCTTTTTTCAAGCCCAGCGATTAATTTTATGTTCTAAATTCTTGTTGAGTTATGTAGCTTGTGTCTGTTTTGAGCAGCTCTGTAGCTATGATTTCTTTTTGGAGTTTCTTTGAAGGAGAGTTCTTTCATTTCATCATTTTGGCTAGCTTTCTGTCTCTTGTTCAGTTTTGAAAACTCGTTCTGCACTGTGCGTTTATTAGTATTCCTCTATTGAAGGAGGCTCTTTGACTGTCTAGGGTCTGTTGTTTCAGGAAATGTTCTTTTAATGGTGCCCCCCGGTTTCTCTTGTTGTGCCTCTGATTAATTTATTTCCCTACTCAGCGATATTCGGGACTTCCCATTATGTGTGCTTTGGGTTGTTTCTTGAGGTAGCTCTGAAAGGGAAAACAGACAGACAAACACACAGAGAATACAAGCACACAAATGTACTCATAGAACAAGTAAAGAAGCAAACCAAAAGGGGAAAGAAAAAACGGAACAGGAAAGAAAAGAGAGCAGGGGGAAAAAAGAAAAGAAAAAAAAAAACAAAAAGAAAAAAACAAAGCAGGCAGGGAGTGGGGGGGGGGATAATGACAGTCAGAGATAAAGGACAGTCTGAGAGCTTAAAACCTGCGGGGGGGGGGGGGGGCGGTGGAGATAAGGATGAGATTGAGGAAAAACTATCTGGATGGTAAGAGATGATCTAAGCACAACAGTGCCTAAACGTTGGTCTTTCCCAGACTCCAGAAGAAAGGGAGAAGAGAAGGGAATAGGAAAATAGTAAAGAAAAGAGAGGGGAAAAATTAAAAAGTAAAAATATTAAGAAAAAAACCAATTAAGGTTAATAAGTGAAAGTACAGCAGCTCTCCAGGGTGGATGGGCGTGGCTTGGTGCAGGTGGGTCAGGTCTCAGGGGCTGCTCTCTGAGGCCCCAACTTGGTGGATTCGGGGGAAAAGAATGGTGGCGGGCACCCAAAGCCTCCCTCAGACCATGCATTGCCAGCCACTTTCTTGAGTCCAACTTCCTTGTGCCTCTGGAGGGTCTAATTGTTTCTGTTTTTTAAGTTCTGCCCAGTTTTTAAGTCCTTGCCCACACCCTCGATATTGCCACCACAGTTAAAATCTCCTGCAGGTGGGCAGCTTTCTAGTGGGGTTCGAATAGGGGGATTGTGAAGTCAGATTTTCCCCCTGGCTCCTCCTCCAGAAGTCGGTCAGCTGCCGGCCGAGGGAGAACACCCCTGCTGAGGGGAATGGATCTCTCTCTCAGTGCTCCGTGGCCCTCAGTCCCGGGCTAAATCTCTCCTCTTGAGGGATTACACTGTGAGTGATTCAGTCTCCACTTCTTTTCTCCTGGTATCTCTGCTGCCTTGCCCGGTGGTGCCGCGCGTGGCTGTGAAGGTCAGTGCACCTCTGGATAGCCGGCCACCCTGCGTGAGCAGCTGTCTGCGGAACTGGACGCTGGTCTCACGGCCGCCCCGCCCGAGTGGCTGTCCGCGGAGCTGTGCGCTTACCGACATGCGGGTTTCTGCGGGCCCAGTGCCAAGCCTCTGGGCGCTTTGTCTCCCGGCCCTGAGCTCCCTCTCCTAAAGTCTCAGGTCCCAGTTGGTACTCACTTACTCAGGCAACCATGAGACTGCTGCCAATAAGGGGTCTGTCCGCACACCTGCATTCTTGGAGATCAGAAAGCTGTGGCTTTTTAATTCTTCACAGTTTGATCATTGCTGGTGGACGTAGGTAATGGGGCTCCTTACTTATCCGCCATCTTGCCGCCGGTCCAAAGTTTTATTTTAGATATATGATTTAACTTGACAGACTTAAAGGAAGAATATGACAATGTGTGGTATTTTAAATCAATAGTCCAGATAATCAGACTGATAGAAATTGCAGCAGAGATCCATTCATCAGGTGATGGACATTTAGGTTCTTTCCATGAGGGAGAGAGAGGGATGCAAAACCTGAGAGACTATTGAATACTGAAAACGAACCAAGGGCTGAAGGGGGAGGGGGAGGTGAGGGTAATTGACGAGGGCACTTGCGGGGAAGAGCACTGGGTGTTATATGGAAACCAATTTGACAATAAACTATTAAAAAAAAAAGAAATTGCAACAGAGAAAAAGATCAGAGGAAGCAAATTGGCAGAGACCCATTCTTGTTTTTCTCCTCAGAATCTTAACATTTTCTCTCTACTCTCTCCTAAAAGAAGAGTAAAATGGTACTAGTTGGCCAACAGCAAGGTGTTTGAAGGGCCAACTTAGCTCAGCATCCCATAGCAGAGTGCTAGCTTCCTCTCCACCCTTGCACCCTAAATTTTTAAAATTAGGTTATTCTGATCCATTGTCCAGTCACTCATAGCACCTGGAAATATTATATATTGTTTCAAGGTATTTGTTTAAAGTGATATATTGATAACCATTTTCATCATTATGGAAGGAAGTAGACTATTTTACTTTAAAAATATTACCAAAACAAGTTATGTCCATTGATTCAATAGCAAACATTCTTTAGAATCTAACAATTAGGGTTAAACTTTAGACTAATTTTTATTTGGCCATATGACTACTATTACATACAATACCCATGCCTTCTTTGTTTGTCAGTCTGATATACTTAACTAATATTTAGGAACACCATGTTTATTAGAAACATTAAATAAGCATTTAGGTTATTGCCTGGCAGACTGTTAAAAATGGTCTAGGGGTACCTTGATGTCACAATCTGTTAAGTGTCAACTCTCAATTTTGTCTCAGGTCATGACCTCAGTGTTCCTGAGGTTGAGCCTCTTATATGGCTCCATGCTGACAGCAAAAGGCCTGCTTGGGATTTTCTTTCTCCCTCTCCCTCTGCCCCTCCCTCCCTCACTCATGGGCACATGCTCTATCTCTCAAAATATATAAAATGTTTAGATAAAGCTCTATTAGCACTTGCGTACGTATTCTCTGAGATAAAATGAAAGGAAAGAAGGCTATATGGTAATCATGAAAGTTTGTGTTTGAATTCCAATGGATATTTGAAACCACGAGGATATATAGTAGAGACAGAGATGATGGCATTTCATTGTGAGTATATCACACACATAAATTGCATTTGCGTATGGATATACATAAACAACACCAAAATGATGAACAAAACAGATTTTCAAATAATTCATTTCAATTCAGAAATAAATTTATTTGAGTTTGTTATATTCATTAAGAACCAACTGCCTCACAGTGTAGAGGCTAAGTTGAACTTTTATGATCTTTGTTTTAACCTTTGACTTTGAATTGATTTCCCGACACTACTTCTTCTTATGTTTATTTGGGAAGGGAGAAGAGGTTTCCATTGTCCAGGATGGTATAATGGTTTTTGTAACAATGTCCATCCGTCTATTCTTTGAATATCATTTTGTCTCTATAAGACACTCCTGGTATCTCTCATTACTCAGATTTTCTACTCCCTTAAGATATTCTCTTGGGATACAATGTGGTGATATAGAGAAATAGTGGCACAGAAAAGTCATTCCACATGTAATTAGTAATAAGTGCAGAGTTATTTTAATTGCTCCTCTGAGATATATATTAATTTAGCTGTGAGAAACTCAGTGTGGAGGTGTTTTCACCTGCAGTCTCTTGTTTTTTGGGTTAGGAAACATTTTGATTGATCTTAAGTATATTAATAATACTTAAGCAAACATGAAAGAAGTCTGTTGACTGCAAATGAAAAGACCTGTTATCCTTATTTTCAATTTTTTGTAGTAACTGAACACAGGTTACTGTTTGAACATGGTGATACCCTGCAAAGAACTAAAGTAAGTATTTGTAGACACTCTAATTTTGCTAGTCACCATGAAATTATGACATATGTATAAATATGTTCAAGTCAAGTAAATTCTTTAGTTCTTTTTTAGGCATATTGAAATTTTAAAAATCCATCCATGGATTATAATTCAGCCCAATAGAGGGGATACTATTGATAATAAGTGTATTTATATTGTCCCCCTACTTCTTAGGTTTTTATTTAATAGCAAATATGCACAAATTGGAGTTTAGAACAAAGTCAACTGAACGTAGGTTAGTATACTATTATTTGCATGGTAAGAATGCTATTAAGCAGATATATTAATATCTGAGTTTTATTTTTAAGAATATTTCCTTTAATTAGCATCAAAGTTTAATTAGCAAAGTTGTTTAAATGGGCTTTCAAAACTTCTCAATGTATCAAAATATTCTTAACTCCTTTAAAAAATATCTCCAAAATGTAACTTTATTTTGTGTGCACATTCTATGCATCACATATAAGAATCTATGATAGAGTCTTTTATTTTCCAACTGTATTGAAAATATCTGCATCTATTCAATACCCAAAAACTTTTATAGCAATTCTATTTCATGGTATATATCTAAAAGAATTGACATGATCTCAAAGAGATATTTGCACACCAATGTTCATACCAACATTTTCCACAAAGGCCAAAGGGCAGAAGCAACACAAATCACATTAGCTGAGAAATAAGCAAACAAAATGTGTTGTATACCCACAGTGGAATATTATTCAAACCTTAAAAGAAAGATTTTTCTGGGGGTACCTGGGTGGCTCAGTCGGTTAAGCATCTGGCTTCAGCTCAGGCCATGATCTCACTGTTCGTGGGTTCAAACCCCGTGTCGAGTTTTGTGCTGACAGCTCAGAGCCTGGAGCCTGCTTCAGATTCTGTATCTCCCTCTCTCTCTGAACCTCTCCTGCTCATGCTGTCTCTCTCTCTGTCTCTCAAAAAATATAAAAGAAAGAAAGATTTTCTGACACATTTACAGTACGGATGAGCCTTGAGGTCATTGTGCTAAATACTCAATTACAAAAAGATAAATATTGTATGATTCAACTTGTAGAAGTTATCTAGAATAGTTAAACTCAAAGAATCATTAAGTACATTGGTGGTTGGCAATGACTATGGGTAGAGAGAAATAGGAAGTTGTCTAACGGGTATAGAGTTTCAGTATTACACAATAAAAAAAAGTTCTGGAGATTTCACAGTAAGATGAATATATTTAACACTACTGAACTGTACATTTGAATATTCAGATCATACTTTTTAGGTTATTTGCATTTACATTTACACTATAGAATTTAATTTTTATAACCTTTTTTACTGACATTTCTTTCTTAGTTAAATAAATGGTAAACTATAGTTATTTTTAATGTTGCAATATGTGTATATGGTATAAATAAGAAGATAGGGTGAAGCAAGACATAGAAGAGAAATGTAGAATATTTCAACTTTCAAAAACTGGATTTCTAATTACAAAAGTAGAAACCTGACATATAAAATTATATGACATCTAAAACAAATAAATCCGAATAAAATAGTATAATTACTACTAAAGACCTGAAGTAAAAGTAAGTATAAGAGATAGAAGTTAAACTCCAATAATCTTAGAACTCTTCCAGAGGAGGTGGTAGGTAGCTTGGTTTTGATTATCCCTTTGGGCAAGTGTTGACAAAGGAGTCAGCAATAGCTTCAAAAAATAATGCGTACCAAAGCCCTTAGTCTTGGCTCTTGCATCCATGTATTACCAAATAATTTATTCTTTATTTTCCAGAATACTTTTTATGAAGTGGTTCTCAATGCCTCATTTTAATACAGCTTTTGTAAGATCTTATGGTTAATTAACAGTTTCAAACACACAACTCATTACTATAAGAAAGCTTGGAATCCAGCTGATTTAATCTTTACAAAAGACTTAGTCCAGGAGTCCCATTATTTCCCTCCTACTTCATGGAAAATCTTGCAAACTGGGTTGTGGACTCTGTGATAGACTCTTAAACAAAAAGAGTGATGAGTTTAAAGTTGAACTTATAAAATTATATTTTCCCAAAGTTGGAAAATGAAATGCTTTGGAAGTTAATGTATGGTTGAGATTCTCAGGAATAGGCATTGCACTGGCTTCATGTGTTCTAGAGTGACCAACTGTCCCAGTTTGCTAAAGACAAGATTTCCTAAGACATGGGGCTTTCAGTTGCTAACAGGGGCAGTCTCAGGCTATCCTAGATAACTTATTACCCTGATGATGGCAGGGCCAAACTTTATACTCTATTATATTTGCATAATTTGCACTGCATTCCATTTCCCAGCACACTGGTCTTTCACTATTTTCTTTCTTGATATTGTCAAAGTCTTTAAAAACTGAGAAATTACCACTTTCATTTTCACTTCTTAAACTGTGAAAATAAAACATTCTTCTTGAACAAAGCTTGACTTAAAAGCACCTGTGATGTAAACCTTCACAATAGAAAGTTGCCTAAAACTAAATTGTATAAAAGAAGTTATTAGGAATGTGAGAGCACAGAGTACCTTGTATCACTCTAGGACCATAGAACAGGGAGACAGCTGTGGTGTGTTCCTAACAACTGCATGGCAGGCCATTTAAAAGTGTGCTGTGTTAGTCATGCCAGCAGGAAGATGAAGACATATGAAAACAAATGATGATGATGATGATGATGATGATGTAGTTGATAATCTGGAAGAATACATTGTGATCTAAGATTTGCATCAGTATAACATTATCTTATAAATTACAACATGAGAGAGTTTCTTCATTACATTCCTAGGATTCAGATCTACCTGTCACCAATGTCTGATTGTGTAACAGGAAGCACGTTTGTTAAACATACCAAACTTTACCAACCACATCATATTTAAAATAGGGACATTAATGTTCTTAATTATTAACTAATCTTATTCTCAGGACTAAATAAAATAGAATAAATGATACATAAATAAAACATCAGTATGAAACTTCTAAAAATGCTTTGGATTCTAGGAGTCAAACACACAGTGACCACAATTCTCTCCCTCAAAAAAGGATGCATCCTGCCAAATAGTTAAAATTAACTTGTCCAAATTCTTCCTAGAAATAGTTTAATTTATTATATAAATTTTATTTTACTCTGGTAACTAGTTATTACAAGCAAATCCTTATGCTAAATGTAATTAAGTTGATATTGTTCTACAAATCAATTGGTGCTTGTAAACTGTCTCTATCCAGAATGGGTAACATAATGCCTCCTTTTAGTTTCTATGTTGTCTTCAGGGCTATCGTTCTAAAAATTGGGTCAAACCACATATTACTTCCTCTCTAAGATTTTTCTAAATTCTCCTTTATGACTATAGAACAACACAATAACTTATTATAATATAATAATCTGAAAAAGTCCTACCTTGTTACACTTTACATTACACAGTAATTCTATGCATACTGTCATTGTCTTCTAGTGAAAGTATTTGCCGTTTCTCAGATTAATTCGTACTTCATGCCTCCTTATTGTTGCTTGGGAATTATTTTTCCTCTCCTCTTTCCTTTCACACATTGAAAATTGTTTACCTTTCCAAAATAATACATTCAATATTTTAAATTAGATTTTCCATAATCCTATCCAAGATCAAATTAAGTGAAGTATATTATGGTACAAA